>NC_050071.1:128967336-129119836 GCF_009764565.3 Dermochelys coriacea
TATGGCCCCTTTCCAAGTCTACTGAGGTCAGTGCAGATCTGTTAGATTCTAACTTGTCTCTATTTTGAGTTGCATATTCTTTACTTATAGCGTCAATATTTATTCTAGCTGATGGCTCTTTGAAATATTGCACTGATAGATTTGGTTTTTAAAATGTCCTTTCCTGGTAGTGACACACTTCCTTTCCAGCTTTTGAAATGGAGATACAATAAGGGATTAACTAGCTGAATAAATATTACCTTTCATGGAGAAAAATATAATCTAGCCACTTCTTCATATGTAATATGACCATTGAATAGAAACTGCCCAAATATATATCTCTTTAATATTAATGTATAAGCTTAGCTGTATGTATTCTATTGATTCATTAGCTGTTCATTTATATGGTATTGAATCATGTGGAACCATTTTTACTATTCTATTCTTGATGTTTGATCTATGGTTGCCTCTCCCTGCCCCTTAAACACTTAACAGGTGTTCACTTAAGGAGGCTCAGAAGTAACCTCCTCTGAAGAGATCACTGAAGAAGAATAAAGCCCCTGGAAGGAGAATTTATTAGCAGGAGGAATAAATAGCTTCTCTCTTTCATTGTCATGATATTTTCTTTTCCATTTGGCATGCACTATACTTAGAAATTCCTCCAAGCCTTTGTTTCTGAACTTCTAGACTTCACAAACCAAACCAAACCCCTGTCCTCCAAACCACTGCCAAGGCTGCTACTTTCATACTCCTTTTCCTGTAGATTAAAAACAGGATATTATTGTAAAAACAAACAGAAATTACTGGTTTTGCTGCTGCTAATTGCCAAGAGAACCAGAGGGGAATGAAAGCTCTGAAACTTCTGTGCTGCTACTGTCTGGTGAAGATCAAACACGTTTCATTGCTAATCACTGAAAGCTTCAGCAGATAACTCTACAATTTGCTGCTCCCCTTTGAAATTTTAATCATTTAAAGGTGAATTTAGAGTTTAAAGCTTTCTTATGTCTTTCATTGACAAGAGGGTTCATTTCAAAGGAGAAGGGGCAACAGCAGGTCATGGCTAAGAGCATGGCTAAAGATAGTTTACTGTATATAGCTGCAGCCTATTTCAGCATTAGGCAGAGATATTTTTGTATCCTGTTTTCCTGCCTCTCTCATAGGGATAATATAGCTGAAGTTAAAAGCCATGTCTTTGTACATGCCAATCCTTCTGGACTGAAGGTATCATATCAATCTGTTTTAAAACAAGAGAAAAAATTGATTTCATGGGCTGGCACTCACCCGATGGTCTGCTATACCTACATGGACAAGATTACCACTGATGTCATTGGCAGAGCTATGCATATAGGGGGAGCAGAGCATCGGATTTAGGGTATGTCTACACGGGCAGTGAAAGGATGATTGTGATGGGTAGGCATATCCATGCTAGCATTAATCTAGCTAGCATGAGTAACAACAGCAGTGAAAATAGGGTGCCATGGGCTTCAGTATGGGCTAGCAAAGCAAGTATGTACCCAGGCTCCCCAGTGGGCTTGTCTTCGGGTTGCCAGCCTGCGCATCCATGTTTATTGTCACTCCTATTGTTACTTGTGCTAGAAAAGCCTACCTGTGCTACAATCACACATTCACTTGCAGTGCAGACACACCCTAAGTTAGACTCATACTCTGATCTCCCTACCCTTAGGCTAACCTATACTACCCACCACTTCCAGCAGCATGTAGCATATTGTACCCACATAGCCCCCCTCGCAGAGGTATAATAGCAGTATAGCTGATGAGGTGAGTAAAGACGTGCCTGAAGTGTGTGTGTATGAATCCAAGTATATGCTGTGAACAGCTTTTGAATTGCCCAAGCTGTGCCTCCCTGTCCACACAGCTATTTTTAACAGCGTAGTGTCTCGTTCCCTTCCTGCTCTTGGAGCCTTTCCCCCCACAACAGGAGAAGCTCTGCCAGGTCCCCACTGCTGGAGCCTTTCCCTGCTACAGTGAAAGGTTCCAGCAGCAGGGAGCTTCTGAAGCTTTACCCTGCTGTCTTTCGCCTCCGCTGCCAGAGCCTTTCACCGACAAGTGTAGCTACACACTGTAGTGTGGAGGCAGCCTGCTTTTCACTGCAATGTGTTGCTACACAGACACTCCACGTCCCTAAATGGCTTTTGTCCTATATTTTTGTAGCACCTCCCTCTTTCTATTTAGAAACTTATGTAGTCCTCTTCACTGTGGTAACTGATCCCCTCACAGTCATTAATGGATTTTATCTTCACAACACCCTTATGAGCTAATATTTCCCTCTTTCTCTCTCTCGTTTCTTAAACAGATAGAAAACTGGGGCTAAGTTGAACAACTTGTGATAGGTCCCACAGGAAGTCTTGGCCTAGCAGGCGATAGAACCCAGGACTTTTCAGTCCCAGTATGCTGCCCTATCCACTACCATCCATCCACCTCAGCCCAGCAGCAGTGCAGGAATAGCTAATTTAGCCTCACCCTCAATTTGTCTCCTATGCTGGATTACTCCAGACTGGCTGGGACCTATTTTCAAATGTATCAGGGAACTGTAGTCCTTTCCCCCCACCAAAATACCTCCTTAATCATGTAGTAAGAATTGAGAGGAACAAGGATCTGGATTTGAAATAGCCTAGCTCTACTGAACTTCAGTCACATTTTCAAGGCACATTTTCTTAGGAGGGCAGGTGAGGAAGCAACTATTATCTGAGTTGATGCTTAAAATTAAAGTAGGGAATCTGGTTTATTTCTGTGCTGCTGGATACTCAGTATTATTATGTATTCTGGGTTGCTGTTTCTGTGATTTATTGTATTTTTAAATGAGATGCTTAGAATATTCAGATATGCACCTCTTATTATTTTTATAAAATTAAGGATGAAATAAATAAGAAGCTTCTGAGATTTAGTCCCATCTCTTTCACTAGCTGTTCTCTGCACTTCAGAATCCTAATTTAACAGAGCTTCATAGGCACAATCCAAAGTAGGGGCAATTAGCACTATTTCCATTTTACAAAGAGGTTACAATTAAGATGGTCAGATTTGGATGCCTAAAACTAGGAACTTAAATCCATGTTTAGGATCATGTATTCAAAGGCCAGAAGGGACCATTGTGCCCATCTCAACTAACCTCCTGTATAACACAGGGCCATAGAACTTCCCCGACATAATTCCTAAAGCCAATCTTTTAGAAAAACATCCAATCTTGATTTTAAAATGATCAGTGATGGAGAATCCACCATGACCTCTGGTAAATTGTTCCAATGGTTAACTACTCTCACCATTAAAAATGTACACCTTATTTCCAATCTAACTTCAACTTCCAGCCATTGGATCATGTTAGACCTTTCTCTGCCAGACTGAAGGGCCCGTTATCAAATATTTGTTCCTCATGTAACCCCTTAATCTTCTTTTTGTTACGCATTAACAGACTGAGCTCTTTGAGTCTATGACTAGAAGGAATATTATCTAATCCTTTAACCATTCTCGTGGCTGTTCTCTGAACCCTCTCCAATGTATCAACATTCTTCCTGAAGTGTGGACACTAGAAGTGGACAGGGTAGCCCAGCAGCAGTGCCACATATAGAAGTAATGGTCTGATTTAAAGGGGTGCTGAGCTCCAACAGAACAGATGCAGTTGACAAGTAAATGGCACCTTACAAACACATAAAAGACCCCTGCCCTGAGGAGCTTCATTTAAGGAAACATGTGCTCAAGTGCCTTGCTGCATAGGAATGATTTTCTGATAATGCAATAGTGATCCACACCGTCATGCAATAGCTATGCTATTACAGATGTTTAAAGAATAAACACAGTTATGTTGATGTACCATTAGAATGGATTGTTCAGTGAATTGGTAATAACACAAAATAACTTTCACTTTGAATCTGTCACTGAGTGATACTTCTCAAAAATGTTACCTTTTGATGGCTGGTCGGTGGCTCATGTGGTGCTATCGGGACTCAGTACAGTTCCCTGTGACCAGGTGTGCACATCACAGATCACAACCAAGACTTCCTTTATCATTTAGATTTTATGCTAATTACAGAACAAGAGAGCAGCTCTGGGGGTCCCTTTATGCTTAAAGAAAATAGCCTGTTATGCAAAACTCAGGAGACTCTCCCACTGGTTTATGGTTGCTGCACCAGAGAGGCTGTCAACGTTCCTTCCGTACTCTGAACTCTAGGGTACAGATGTGGGGACCTGCATGAAAAACCCCCTGAGCTTATTTTTACCAACTTAGGTTAAAACTTCCCCAAGGTACAAACTATTTTACCTTTTGTCCCTGGACTTTATTGCTGCCACCACCAAGCGTCTAACAAAATATAACCGGGAAAGAGCCCACTTGGAAATGTCTTTCCCCCCAAAATCCACCAAGCCCTACACCCCCTTTCCTGGGGAAGGCATGATAAAAATCCTCACCAATTTGCATAGGTGAACACAGACCCAAACCCTTGGATCTTAAGAACAATGAAAAAGCAATCAGGTTCTTAAAAGAAGAATTTTAATGGAAGAAAAAGTAAAAGAATCATCCTCTGTAAAATCAGGATGGTAAATACCTTACTGGGTAATCAGATTCAAAACATAGAGAATCCCTCTAGGCAAAACCTTAAGTTACAAAAAGACACAAAAACAGGAATATACATTCCATTCAGCACAACTTATTTTATCAGCCATTTAAACAAAACAGAATCTAACGCATATCTAACTAGATTGTTTATTAACCTTTTTCAGAAGTTCTGACCTGCATTCCTGCTCTAGTCCTGGCAAAAGATACACACAGACAGAGAGAGAGAGAACCCTTTGTTTCTCCCCCCCTCCAGCTTTGAAAGTATCTTGTCTCCTCATTGGTCATTTTGGTCAGGTGCCAGCGAGGTTATCTTTAGCTTCTTAACCCTCTGGGTTTTTTCCTCCGGCCAGGAGGGATTTAAAGGTGGTTAGGCTTCCCTTTATATTTATGACAGAGGCTAAGGAATGAATTGGCCTGGAGACCAAACCACACTCCTAAAGTTGGTCCCACAAGGTGAGGGGCCTTGCAGACAAGCTAGCACTACAGCTACCTAAACTATATCTATTCTATGGTCAAACAGAGGACTATGGGCCCATCTAGCCAACACCTTACATAAGCACTCCAATTCACACCAAATTTTGTAATGAACCAGACAATATGGGGGGAGAGGGAGGGCTCTGAACCAGACACAAATCAAGTTTATTTGACTGCATAACATACGTATAAGAGGGAGGCTTCTGGCAGGGGATAACTCTATGAAAATATAGGCCCATATTATACAAAGCATCATATTACATGCTCCAGCTCACTCAAACCACATGTGTGGGATCTCCATTTGCTGAAAAAACCACAGCTCATGCTGGTAGTATTTAAAATATTTTAAGTCATTGACAAGCAGTTGGAAACTCAATATAATGCTTATATTTTACTATGGATTAATACTCCTGGAACATTTCAGCCAAAAAATGTTTGAAACTGCTGCTAGAATTTTTCATTGACTTAACATTCCATAGACATTGTTAAAATGTCATTCTAAGCCCATTTACTTTTTTTTTTAAAGGATTAATGTGCCTTTAGAATGTTAAAAATGCTTAAATTACTTGATATCAGATAAGAAGGTTTTAAGTGAGGCACAAGAAAAGTAGAAGATTTTATTAAGAAAAGAGGTATACTTTGTCTTTTGCTTGGTTGGCACAAATCAGCTCCTTTACAAAAAGGATCATGCTGGTGTGTGGCCAATTAGTGTGTGGGTCATTTGCAGTCCATTTGCCAGGTACCTGATGTTACAAGTGGTTGAAAACATATTCAAGCACCAGTGTGGAGAGTCTCAATGCAAATACAAGTCAAGCTGCTGAATTTTGTTTAAAAAAAAAACCCACATCAGTGCATGCGAGTGAGAGTGAAATCATCAAGCTCAGGTTTCTATGTGCTAACTAATAATTGATACAAACAGACTGTGTGAGCTCGGTTCTCATTTGCATCTGAGCTTAGATTGGAAGCTCTGAGGGATGTGTAGGAAACAAGGAGCTGGTAGCAGCTTTCTGACCCCTCGGTATAAGTTAGAGCTATGGAGAAACAACTCTAGTTTACACCAATGTTGTGAAATCCCGTAGTAACTTTATAGTGAACTTCACTTTAGTGAAGTTTCTGGCATATCTCTACTCTACCCTCATTGCCTCCTCTGACATGCCATTCCCTTCCTCTGGTTCCCTACACCAGAAGTGGGTGTGATGGTTGGTGCAGCAGAAGCCTCTATACTAGCCACCAGCTTTCTTCCAATGGAGAGTTCCCCAGCACATGGGGTTTTCTCCACTGGCCACTTTGTGCCATTTAAGATGGACTTAACTGGAGAATCTGACCCACAGACTATGCCCTGCTGTGTAACGTTTTGCAGCTGGAAAATACCCAGCCCCACGCCATGCGGCCTGGTAACTGTGGGAGGCAGGAGACTATGTAAACTGCAGTCAGGCATCCACAAAGTCTCCCAAAGAGACTTACAGCTATATACATAGATGTGGGACAACTGAAATGTAACTAACCCTGGTACGGAAGAACAGCAGCTCGATATGAATGACAATGGCAAAGGGATGGGAAAATATGACCAGGACACATGTTCAAAGATTGCTGTGAAAGGTTCAATTGTGTCTTTGCGGCTGATGCTCAACTGATGTAGATTGGCAGAGCTCTATCAGGTTCAGTGCAGATTTACACCTGCTGAAGATCTATCCCTTCAATGTCCAGAGACATTGAGTACTGGGGGGCGGGGGAAGTCCTCACAAGTAGGAAAGTCTGAGCTACAGATGGTGCAAAAGGGGGATACTTTGGTATCTCCTTTCTCAGTATCAGAGCCCTTCTTTATCTTCACCCAGGCATCACACATACTGTATTAAAAGAAAGCATCTCATTTACTTCTTAGTTCTTGCCATATTTGATTAAGAGCCTGTAGCTAAGAACACTTCTCACATACATACCATGGTGCTCTTCATCCTTAGATCTCAAAGCACTTTACAATGGTGGAGAATCATGATTATCCCCATCAGATGGGGGAAACTAAGGCACAAAGAGACTGACGTCAAAGTATCCAAAACAGGCTTTTGATTTCCAGTGGTTCATTTTTTAAGTTCTCAATTTAGATACCTTGGATCTGATTTTTAGAGATATTGAGCTCCCACCGGCCCCATTCGCTTCAGGTAGAGCTGTGGATGCCCAGTGTATCTCAAAATCAAACCCAAACTGGTTTCAAGACAGAGACCTCAAAATTAAGGCATCCAAAAAGCAGAAGCTGTTTTGAAAATCTCAGCCTAAGCACCGTGTCTGCAGGTCTCCTAACTCTTAGTTTGCTCCCCTACCTACTGAGCCACAGTCTAGCCAAACTACATTCATCCCCCAAATATAGTTTGATTACTGAATAATGCATCTAGGTTACTGAAACTACTAGAAACAACAATGTGGTAAGAGAGAGACCATTACTGCTGCAGGTTCCATGTAAATTCTACCTCGGGTTCCTCATGCCACACTCCACAGTAGAGTTTTCCACGCTACCTTACAGAGCATAGGTCTCTTTGCTAAAGAGACGTGAAGACTCTGCTTAAATACATATCCAGAATAGATTTGTTACACTGGGAAGAATAGATTGAGAGGTAGTAACTTTGCATTTAGCTGGAAACATCTACAAGGTAGGAGTGTGTGGCCACAGGATTCCTATCATGGATATACTAGGCCAAATTCAGTCCTCAGATGCTTTGCATGTACACAACTCTCAACGCCCAACTGTGTATTGGGGTCAGAAGTTCCAGTGGTTTTGGACACTACCCTAACATTTGAGATATCTGGGTTCAAGTCACTGCTCTGCCACAGACTTTCTGTGTGATCTTGGGCAATTCACTTAACATCGCTATTCTGCATCTGTAAAATGGGGGTAATAACATTTCTTTACCTTACAAGGGTGTTATGAGAATAAATACATTAAAGAGCTTTTTTAGCTATCTAAAACCCAAACGGGCTATATACAGGAAATGGAAGGAGGGGCATGTCACCAAAGAAGTATACATGGGAATAGTGCAAGTGTGTGAGGACAAAATCAGGAAAGCCAAGGCAAAGAATGAGTCATAGCTGGCAAGAAATATTAAAGACAACAAGAAGGGGTTCTACAATATGTCAGACAAAAAAGAAAGATCAGGGATGGTGTGCGTGCACTGCTCTGTGGAGAAGGTGAGCTGGTAACAGAAGATGATAGGAAGACAGAGCTGCTCAATCCCTACAATCTTCAGTCTTCTCATAAAAAATAGTATGTGAGCAGACAACGAGCAAAGTTACCATAGACAATAAAAGGGAAGGGATGCAGATTGGGATAAGTAAAGAACATGTCAGAGATCTTTTGACTAATTTGGATGAATTCAAGTTAGCAGGGTCTGATGCTGTTCACCCCAGGGTGCTGAAGGAATTAGCTGAAGAAATCTCAGAACCACTGGTAATAATATTTGCAAACTAATGGATGAGGTCCTGGAAGACTGGAGAAGGATTAATGTAGTGCCCATACAGCGGTACTGGAACTAGGAGTGCTGGGGGTGGAAAAGACCTGTTAGATTCCTGTAGCTGGATACCTCTTTTTCTGACTGTTACTATTGCACGTTTGGCAAAGTGAAACAGGCACATGAATGAAACACCGAAAAGTCTTGATGATTCCCACACCCCCAAAGAGTCATCAGTGGGCTTAAAAACATTGAGCAAGCAGTCAAGGTCATAGCTTCCCCCCCCCTGCAGTTCCAAATGAAAGATTAACTGCAGTTCTGCTTGTGAAAGTTATGCTCAGAACACTCCTACAGGCATGTTTTAGTCTGAAAAGAGTCCATTATCTTCATCTGGCACCACCGTGCATGTCCAAGGGATAACCCTCTGCAGAGCTCACATCAACAGAGCGAGTACAGTGCTCCAGTGCAAAAGGGCAAACATCCTTCGCTGGCTGAAAGAGTAACAAGAAACAAGTGGGAATGAGCTGATTGAGTCTAAAAAAAATCAATGGCATGTACAAAAAGGCCAACACAGTATAATGAAAGAGACTGTTACAAAAGTGTGTTTGTTTTTTAAAAAGCAACATGTGAATGTTTTTATACAGTGAATGTTAGGAAGGAGGCTTTCACTAAAATTCCTTTTGAGAAAATAAGAACATACCTATAACATTAATCCCAGTCATCCTTTGGCAGCACCCATCTAGATATCCTAGATCAGATTTTTCAAAAGAGCTCAGAACCAGATTTTCAAGAGCTCAAAGCCCAGAGCTGGGATCTGATTTTTCAAAGGATCTCAGCATCCAAGATGCTTTAGAATCTGGCTACTTCTTTGAGTTCCTAGATAGAAACCTGTTGTTTTATTTTCAGCCATCCCACCTAACACACACTACAAAACATTCTTCTGCTCTTGAGTTTCTAGATAGAAACCTGTTGTTTTATTTTCAGCCATCCCACCTAACACACACTACAAAAACACTAAAACACACTTCTGCTCTTGGCAGTTCAATAGCACAGAGCCTACAACCTCAAAAGAAATAAAACAAAAGATATATGCACTCCAGAAAGAATTGTCCCAGCAAGTGGAGAATGGATCTCAAAGCAACAGCCCCTTGTACCATACTGCCTGGCTGTCAAAGGAGGTCCGGCTATTTGGAGGCAGCAGCCTTCTCCTTGAGCTTCCCCCAAAGCTTCTCCCTTCCAGGCAGAAGTCACCTTGCTAAGCTAGGGAAACTGGAGGGGGGTAGGTGGAGGGAACTTAGCACCACAAACACCCTCCCCCCATTTTGGGTACCAAAGGGTCTCTACAGCTCATCATAATGTTTGCCATGCCATATATTGAATCCAACTGGTCTATGGGCTAGATCCAGTCCCTGCTCTGGTTGCTTTGTACTGCTGCAATGGCAAACGAGGTGGCAACTTGGCAATCCAGCTCCCCTGGGGATTTCACGACTATGGGGGGAATCCTCAGCTGGTTGAAGAGCCACCATGGCAGCTCCTGCATCACCCACTGCTCCTGGTCTCAAACATGGCATAGTCTTGGGAAAAGGGGTGTATTTAGGCCCAGTTGATCGTTGGCTGCTGGAATGCCTCGAGGGCCCATGTGTAGCCAGCATAATGTAGAATAGCCCAGAGATAGTACCACTTTGTGCTCAGGACTGGATGGGTTTATGTCAAAGCACATTGTGGAACTTTTAGTACGCTACAGGAGTGTCCATGGGGTCAGTTAGCTTGCGGTGAGCTAGCGTGTCATAGATTCACACCCTGGCTTGCTGCACACTAACTCACCGTGTAGACAAGCCCGCTGCCTTCATCACAGCCTTTTAAAGAGAGCAAAGCAGATACCCTAACCACAGAAAGAAGTTGTTTTGTGCACTAACAGAGCAGGCCTTTTTAAACAAGGCCTGACTGAAGTCTCCTTTAGCTAATGTCCCACACCGAACATAAACTAAGTCTTAAAATAAGTGACAAAGAGCTACACCCAAGTTTTTATTCTAAATGCATTTATTTATATTTGGAAAAAAAATCTATAATGCTCAGAAAGCCATTGATATCTGTTTTTTGTTTAAAAAAGGTCAAAATTGATTGTCAACTCGAGCCCAAGTTGTGACAGAATAGCCGTTTTGTTAATCTGAAAGCAAAATGGTAGCGATGATACTGGATATTTTCAAGCACACAGATTTCATTAAAGAAACACTCAAAGGCAAAATAAAGCATAAGTCATAAAATGTTTGTGGATAAATGTGGTGGCTTATTGCACTGAGCAATGAAATGATTCTGAAAAAAGAAAAAAAGAGTTTGCTTGCGAATAATGGCTTTTTCAGTGCTAATGTGGTTTAATTCTGAATTAAATCCTTGTCCTGCAGACAGAGGCTGTCACAGTGATCAGCATGACTTCATCTTCTTTTTTCTTCTAATGTCATTACGGAAAGCTCAGTACTCCAGAAGCGTGCGCTGTTACCAGTAAGCATGTGCTAACAATGGTGACTTTATGCTTCCTTGAAAGAATGACCAGTACATCTATAAATGCATTACATATAAATTAGGGAGCTCTTCTGATAGCCCATTGGAACGAACAGAGGGGCACTGCATTTATAACAGCTCAGATCTGAAGGCTTGGATTTAGAACTGGTTGGACATCTTTTATTAAATAAATAAATAAACAAATCTCCCCAGCTGTAAGAGTAAAAACCATCTTCACATTTTCCCTGGAGACTTAAAAAATGCTCATCTATAAACTGAATTTAGTGCTGGTGAAGAACACTAGCTTGTTGGCAATGATGACCAAAATCATCTAAGCACAGGAGAGGTTCAGTACAAGTCGTGAAAATTCAGATTTTCTTCATAAATCCTCTGCAGTGTGTCTCGATCTGATTATTATTTGTATTACAGTAGCATCTAAACATAGCAACAAAAATCAGAATCCTGTTGCGCTAGGCACTGCACAAAGACCCGTGCTAAGAGATAGCCCATGCTCCGGAGACGTTACAGAGGAAAGTATTCTCATCATCACTATCATCTCTATTTTACAGATAAGAAACAGATTTATGGCTTGTTTACATGGTGGGGTAATGTGCTCTATCGGCAGAGCCGTCCCTAGGGTACGGGGTGATCGCCCCATATCAGGGTGATCGCCCCGGGCCCCATTCTTTTGGGGGACCCTGCACTTTGTGAGGAGGCGGGCAGGGAGATGAGAAGGAGCCCAACATCCCCCTCCCTCCTAGCACCTATCACTGATCAGCTGTTTCACCGCATCTGGAGGTGCTGGGGGGAGGGCAGAGGAGCGAGGGTGCAGCATGCTCAGGGGAGGGGGAGGAACTGCACGGGGGGTGGAAAGAGGCGGGGCAGGGGCAGAAAGAGCCAGGGCGGGGGCAGGGCCTTGGGGGAAGGGTTGGAGGGGGGAGAGGCCTGGGCAGAGCAGATAGAAACTAGATGCCTATGTCCCGGGCCCCGTACCCCGCAAGGGATGGCCCTGTCTAAACGGGTCTGACTTCTAAATTGCACTAACAGGTTGCACATTAATTGGTCCACATAGACCCTGCCGGTATGTACTGAACGTTCCCTATTGCATTTTAATGTAGTGCTGTAGTACCACATTAACGCACACTATGAAAACTTTAGTGCATACCAACAGGGTCTACACAGGCTAATTTGTGCAATATATTAGTACGCTTTAGAAATCACATCTGTGTAGAACACACCATGCCACTGTGTAGACAATCCCTGTGTAACTGGCCCAAGAGCCAGAGGAAGCCCATGGTATAGCCTGGAATTGAACTGCTGTTGTCGGCATGCCAGACCAGTGCTTTAACAACTAGATGAACCTTCCTTTGTTAACATGACCTAGAGGGATCATGTATGTAGTTCAGTCCACTTGCCCTTTAATTCCTTGGCCTCTGTTGGGACTGGCAGCAAGAGTGTTAGTTATAACTGTCAGTGATGTGGATACCTTTACTTTTATCTCTTTATCTGATCTAAAGTTTGCATTTCTATGATCTTGCTTTATTGACCTAGACCCCATTTTCTGTGCATATGGAGATGGAAGAAAAACAGTATGAAAGAGGACTTGAAAGGGTACTGCTCAGCAGCCCATAATCACCAGCTGAGCATCCCTTGTATTGTATATAGAGAGTATAAAGCATCCAGGATTTGGGGCTGAGAGGGGATGCTGGATCATGAAAGGGAACAATCAAGACACGGACAAACAGAGAGTAAAAGGAACTGAGGATACTCTTAAAAAGCCATGAACTGGAACAAAATAGTTTGTATTGTCTGGATGTCATCAGCATTCTGAAAGCTCCAATACCAATGTCTCTTTCCTAACCTTCACACCAGCCCCACAAACACATTTAGCAAGCAAGGTCAATGAGGGATCCACATGGGACCCCACCATGAAAGCATCAGGGGAGAAGCGTAATTTCTTAAAACCACCCTCTGGAAACATTCAACAATAAATGAATGGAGCTACCTGACTGCAGCCCCATCCACTCCTGTGAGGGCCTGCAGGCAAGTCAACACCACCATATGATCGAAGGCAGCTGACAGAGCTAATAATGTCATCTTGGACACCTCATTTTCATCCATTGCTAGGAGGAGATTCTTTACCAACGCAACCAATGCCGTCTCTGAACTATATCCTAATCAGTACACACACTGACAAAGGTCAAGGAGATCTGAGGCAACAAGGTTCTCAAAGCTGTGTTGCCATGATCTTCTCTATAACCTTTCACAAAAATGGAAGATTAGATATAGATAGAGCTGGTCAAAAATTAAGAAAAACTATGAAAGTTGGACAAAAAAATGGTGTGAAGTTTAGAAAAGAACTGAATTGGAACATTTTCGTGGGTTTTTTTAAAATTTGAAAGTGTTTAGGTTTGAGTTTTCCAGCTGTTCCTCCCTCTGCACTTTCTTCCCATTTTTCTACTCCAAAGAGGGTAAAAAGGGGGAAAAGGTTGCCGAAAGGAGAAAAAAGAAAAACTAAAACCTGGATAAAACAGAAGCAAAACACAGGGTTTTTGGTTTTCAGCTGTGCATCAGAAAATAAACAGACAATGTCAAAACTCAAATTTTTTTAATGAAATGTTTGTTTTTGTTTTAAAAAGGCCAATTTTATTCATTTATTTTTTTACAAATGTTTGTTCTGAATAATTTCAAGCAGCTCAAGATATAGGCCAATATTTGGCCAGGCAATCAGCATTGAGTAAAGTGTTCCTGAGCAGAAGCCATGCACAGTTACTAAGCCTGCCCTACTTAAGGGAGGTGTTCATAATCCAAGCCACTTAAGAGACTAGCTCTTCCCCACTCTCCGAAAGTACACTTTGTGGCAGAGAATGCCCCCAGCATCTGAATATCTCAGAGAACATCACCAGCCAAAACTCAAGCAAAGGACATGTAACACTGGTTTCCTCCAGATATTGCTCTGCCCCCACAAGCACAGAAAATCTGGTCTGAATCTACACAATTTTATCCACAAAGCAACTTCCTGAAATTCCCTGACAATGGAAGGACTGCAACCAGCCAACAAGTGAGATCAAGGGTTTACGGATGGTAGAATGAAGGCAAAGAAACTCCTCCACCTCTCCCATGCAGCCATGGCATAAACATAGGTAGGACACCATCAGACCGATTAGGAGTGAGTCTTCCACCACATTCTAGCCATCTTCCCTCCACTTACATTGCAGCCGATCATCCACGAACCAGGATGACCTGAGGGGTGGAGACCAGCAAATAAGGTATAAAGGGGCCATTCTATCACTGGCTGAGGCAGAGGCAATGCATTGGGGGGACATGGAGGGTCAAATGCACCTCCCCACCCACCCACGATAGGCCTGCTGGAGTGGGGAGAGAGGGGGGCTCTGTCCTTCTCTCCCTGTGCCCCTGCTCTGGCAAGTTTGGCCGCTCTCCCTGGCAGCTGGGCAGAGAGCAGGACGGAGCCGCTTCTGCTTGAGAGAGCCTGGCTGGGTGGCAAAGAGCCTGAATGTGCAGGTTTGGGGGGAGACGCAGGGAAGGAAGGACAGAGCGACTCCCTCAGGTAACATGGGTCAGGGATAGCGCTGCGGCCTCAGGCTGGGCCTAGGCTGGGAGGGGTCACTGGGCAGGAGAGACACGTGGGGTGGTCATGTGCCCTCCTCTTTAGCTTGTGCCACACAACGCCAGTTAGTCTATGAGCTGAGGGTAAAAGATCCTTATAAAGTCCTCCTAAACATTGGGAAATTGGTGTTTTGGAGGTAGATTATATTCTCTCAGGGCCCTCTGGAACTGCTCAAGTTCCCTGAACCTTCAAGAGTAAACCATCCAAAACCAGGCCCATGACCTCACCTGGAAAAACTGTATATAATTTCTTGTCTCCTACCCTCCAATTCCAGGCAAAACACTCAGATATATGAATGCCCAGCATGACGACAGTCTGCATAGTGTTGGAAGTGCTGCGACTAAAAGGGTCACTACTGGCTCTTAAAGATCCCATGACATTCTTCCAAGCATTAATCCATGGTGCTAAATTCCAGTGTGGTTCACTGCATACCTAAAATCCTCCCAAATTATGTAGGCCACAATATTCTTCTTCACTTCTGGTTCTAAACTGTTGTGTTCTGTTGTTGTGTGCCAATTAACATGATGGACCAAATTCACTCCAATGCGGAACTGCAATATACCCCGAGATGTTTCACCATAGAGATGAGTGTAGTTAACTCTGTGGTCTATTTGTAAAGCAGTTAGGATAGGTACTATATAAATATAAATTATTATCATCCTGCAGTCAGTTTTCAGGTGAACCATTATATACCAAAGAATGGTCCAGCTTCTGCAGACATTCGTCAACACATTATCCGTGTAATAGCCTACCAAGAGAGAAAACATCACAAACAGGCTATGGTGCTATCAGAAAAAGAGAGCATACAGAAAAGCCTCTAGAACAGTCTCTAGCAGGGCCGGATTTAAGGGCAGGCGATCCAGGTGACTGCCTGGGGAGCCGGACCTGGGGAGTGCTGGACTCTGGTTGCTGTTTTTGTTGTTAGCTACAAAAGGGAAAATAGAATGTCTGAAGTAAAATGTTTCAGGTATTCCGTATGTGGATTCATTTTCCACTAACCTCCTAGAATGTTCTGGACCTTTGTAGAATATTGTTGTACCTTGCAGACTTTCTCGAACATTTTTCTCGAACCTCCTAGAATGTTGTCAGCCAGGCCCTCACAGGTATATAAGGGGCAAGGCGTAGCCAGCCAGTGCGATATAAGAACGAGCTGAAGTGAAGTGAAAGCCCAGCTGCGATACTGTGAATTTTGTTTTATTGTGTAATTGTGAAAGTGTATTTGTGTTTGAAGAGTGTACGTAGCGTCTAATAAAGGACACATTTAATGAGACGCCAGAGTTATCTATCGAACCCCTATCTACACAATATAAAAGAAATACCGTTACGTCTATTGCCATGTTTAACATGTAATGTTTGATGACTTTTTCAGACTGTGGAACACAGACTTTTGCCCTCCCTAATACTGTCTGTTTTCCCCTATAGAAAATAAAAGATGCCCATGAAGAAGCCTTCAAGGGCTCAATATAGAAAGGGAAAAGCTCAATTGCAATCTAGTTTGCAGCAAGGGGCAAATTTGCAGGGAAAATATCTGAAACAGAACAACATAGACTGTATTCAGAAGTTTAACAAATGGAGGGAGGGGCGTCAAAGTCGTTCCTTGCCTGGGGCGCAATTTAGCCTAGTGTCAGCCCTGGTCTCCAGCATTAGTCTCTATAAGAGATGACATAACCACTGGATTACATAGGGATAAGGAATGCCCACCCGAAAGTCCCTTCCAACTCCTCTGGCACTTTTAAATGAAGAGCTCTAAACACAGGACAGTAACCACTAAAGATTTGGTTACACTGGGAAACTTAAGTCTAGTCAGCTAAATACTCTCCTGCCTAAGGAACTAATCCTGCAAAGGAACCTGTGTCCCAGTGAAGTCAGGGTAAAGCTTGTCTTTGCCAGCGCTAGAGCTTTCTCAGGGGCCAGTCAGACTATAGATCGAACTGCCACACTAGTTTCAGACCATTGCAGACCTCACCACTGTCTGTTCCAAATGCAGGCATGATTCTTCCACCTGCTTTCTCTAACAAATACAAAGCAGCATGTACATTTAAACAAAAAAAAAGTCCCCAAATCCTACCAAACAAAACCCTATGCTACATGGACAATTCTCCCTCTGGGGACAGGATGCAAAGGAGAACAAATGACATGGAACAGATGTTAGTCATGTTGTTTAATGCACTACTGGAAGATGCTTAGCTACTATGGTGATGACAGTGGAATAAGAACCTAAATAGACTAGAATAGAAAGACTCCTCCTGAGATATTTCTTTGCATCATTGGGGTCTTTCCTTATTTATGTCTCTGTTAAAGTTGTAAACTCTTCATGGCAAAGACCTTGCCTTTTTTAATTTCTCTGTAGAGCACTTATCACACTTTCGGGTGGTGGACAAACAGAATCCATTTCTGCCCTCAGTTAGACAAAAACCCCATTGATTTCAATGGGTTTGCATAAGTTTGTAACTACCCTTAGCATTCTGTCAAAGCACATTGGAGTAGCAAATAATTGTAACTGGAATGCTGTGCCTGGAAAGAACTTCCTGTCATAGGCACCAACTTTGTGGGTGCTCTGGGGCTGGAGCACTCATGTGGGAAAAAATGGTGGGTGCAGAGCACCCACTGGCAGCCCCCCACATCAGCTCCACCCCAGGCCCCCAGACCCTCCTGCCCACACGATCAGCTGTTCCCTTCTGTTGTGTGCATGAGGCGCTGGGGGGAGGGGTAGGAGCCAGGGCAGGGCATGCTCAGGGGAGAGAGCACAAAGAGGCGAGGTCGGGGTGGGGAGAGGCAAGGGGGGGGTGGGCCTTGGGGTAAGAGGTGGAGTGGAAGCAGGGCCTGGCACAGAGCAGCGGTCGAACACCCCATGGCACATTAGAAAGTCGGTGCCTCTGCTTTTTGTCTCACTGGGTGCTGCATAGTTAGAGATTTATTATGTTTACAGTGCAATTGTTGTATCCCTGCAGTTAGACTTGCATGTGATGCTGTAAATTAGGGAATAAGTAGTCTTGGCATGAAACAAATTGGGGGAAAAGAGTGGAACTCTCATTTAGGCACTAGATTTTCAAAAATGTTCAGCACCCAGAACTCCCACTTGGACATATATGACCAAAGTTTCAAAACAACACCCAACATAGATTCAAGTCAGAAGGTACCACTATGTTCATCTAATCTGACCCTTCTGTACTGGACAGGACATAGAACTTTCCCAAAATAATTCCTACAGCAGATCTTTTAGAAAAACATCCAGTCTTGATTTAAAAATCATGTGTGATGGATATACATCCATTGGTAAATTGTTCCAATGTTTTCATTACCCTCACTGTTAAAAATTTACACCTTTTTTCTAGTCTGAATTTGTCTAGCTTCAGCTTCCAGCCATTGGAGCCTGTTATACTTTTCTCTGCTAGATTGAAAAGTCCAATATTAAATATTTGTTCCCCATGTAGAGGCATATAGACTGTAATCAAATCACCCCTTCACCTTCTCTTTGTTAAGCTAAATAACTTGAGCTCCTTAAGTTTATCACTATAAGGCATGTTATCTCAACCTTTAATCATTAGTGGCTCTTCTCTGAACACTCTCCAATCTATCAACATCCTTCTTGAATTATGGGTACCAGAACTGGAAACAGTATTCCAGCAGCGATCGCAACAATGCTAAATGCAGAAGTAAACTAACCTCTTTACTCCTACTCAAGATTCCCCACTTTATGCATCTCAGGATCACATCTTTTGGTCACAGCATCACACTGGGAGCTCTTGTTCAGCTGATTATCCACCATGACCCCCAAGTCTTCTTCAGAGTCACTGCTTCCCAGGATAGTGTCCCCCATCCTGGAAGTATGGCCCACATTCTTTGTTCCATGTATACATTTAATCATGTTGAAATGCATAGCTTGCTTGTGCTCAGTTTACCAAGCAATTCTAATCGCTCTGAACCAGTGACTTGTTCGCTTCATTACTTACAACTCCCCCAGTTTTTGTGTCATCTGCAAACTGTATCAGTGATGATATTATGTTTTCTTCCTGGTCATTGATAAAAATATTAAATAGTATAAGGCCATGAACCAATCCTGTGGGTGCCCACTGAAAACAGACCAGCTTGATGATAATTCCCCATTTACAGTTATATTTTCAGACCGATCAGCTAGCCAATTTTTAATCCATTTAATGTGTGATATGTTAATTTTATATTGTTCTAATTTTTTTTTAACTCAAAATGTTGTGCAGTACCAAATCAAGCACCTCACAGAAGTCTAAGTAGATTATGTCAATACTATTACTTTATCAACCAAGTGAATTTGACAGGATCTATTTTCCATAAACCAAAGTTAATTTGCATTAATTACATTATCTTCCTTTAGTTCTTTATTAATTGAGTCCCATATCAGATGCTCCATTATCTTGCCAGGGATCACTGTCAGGCCAACAAGCCTATAATTACCCAAGTCATCCCATTTACCCTTTTTATAAACTGACACAACATCAGGTTTCGTCCAGTCTTCTGGAACTTCCCCAGTGCTCTAAGACTTACTGAAAATCAACATTAACAGTCCAGCGAGTTCCTCTGCCACCTCTTTTAAAACTCTTGGATGCAAGTTATCCAGATGTGCTGATTTTAAAATCTCTAACTTTTGTAGCTGCTGTTTAACATCATCCTGGGATACCAGTGGAATGAAAAGAAAGTTGTCATCACCATATTATGAGACTATATCACCTGTTTTTCCCCCAAATACAGAAAATAAATATTTATTGAACACATCTGCCTTTTATTGGTAATTCAAACATTCCCATTTAGTAATGGACCAATATCGCTGTCAGGATTCTTTTTGTTCCTAATATATTAAAAAAACCAACACCCTCCTTGTTGTCCTTAACTCTGCTGGCCATAGTTTTCTCCTTGTGTCCCTTGACTTCCCTTATCAATTTTTTACAACTCCTAATTTCTGATTTATATTCATTACTACCAGCTTCCCCTTTCTTCCATTTTTTACATATTTTTAGGGTTGTCGATTAATCACAGTTAACTCACGTGATTAACTCAAAAAAATTAATCTTGATTAAAAAAATGAATTGGGATTAATTGCAGTTTTAATCGCACTGTTAATACATTTCAATTGGTATTCTATTGTTTAACTATTTTGGATGTTTTTCTACATTTCCATATATATTGTATTCTGTGTTGTAATTGAAATCAAAATGTATATTACTTTTTATTATAAATATTTGCACTGCAAAAATGATAAAATAAATAATATTTCAATTCACCTTATACAAGTACTGTAGTGCAATCTCTTTGTTATGAAAGTGCAATATACAAAGCTAGATTTTTTTTGTTACATAACTCCACTCAAAAACAAAACAATGTAAGACTTCAGAGCCTACAAGTCCACTCAGGCCTACTTTTTGTTCAGCAATCGCTGAGACAAACAAGTTTGTTTACATTTTCAGGAGATAATGCTGCCCGCTTCTTATTTACAATGTCACCAGAAAGTGAGAACAGGCATTTGCATGACACTTTTGTAGTCAGCATTGCCAGGTATTTACATATCAGATATGATAAACATTTGTATGCCCCTTCATGCTTCAGCCACCATTCCTGAGGACAAGTCCATGCTGATGATGCTTGTTAAAAAAAGAATGTGTTAATTAAATTTGTGACTGAACTCCTTGGGGGAGAATTGTATGTCCCCTCCTCTGTTTTACCTGCATTCTGCCATATATTTCATGTTACAGCAGTCTTGGAGGATGACCCAGTACATGTTGTTCATTTTAAGAATACTTTCACTGCAGATTTGACAAAATGCAAAGAAGGTACCAATGCGAGATTTCTAAAGATAACTACAGCACTTGACCCAAGGTTTAAGAATCTGAAGTGCCTTCCAAAATCTGAGAGGGACGAGATATGGAGCATGCTTTCAGAAGTCTTAAAAGAGCAACATTCCAATGTGGAAACTACAGAACCCGAACTACCAAAAAAGAAAAACAACCTTCTGCTGGTGGCATCTGACTCAGATAATGAAAATGAACATGCATCAGTCCACTCTGCTTTAATTGTTACTTAGCAGAACCTGTCATCAGCATGGACACATGTCCCCAGGAATGGTGGTTGAAGCATGAAGGGACATACGAATCTTTGAGCATCTGGCATGTAAATATCTTGCGGGACTGGCTACAACAGTGCCATGAGAACGTCTGTTCTCACTTTCACGTGACATTGTAAACAAGACACGGGCAGCATTATCTCCTGCAAATGTAAACAAACTTGTTTGTCTGAGTGATTGGCTGAACAAGAAGTAGGAGAGTGGACTTGCAGGCTCTAAAATTTTACATTGTTTTATTTTTGAATGCAGGGGTTTTTTTACATAATTCTACATTTGTAAGTTCAACTTTCATGATAAAGAGATTGCACTACAGTACCTGTCTGAGGTGACTTGAAAAATACTATTTCTTTTGATTTTTTACACTGCAAATACTTGTAATCAAAAATAAATATAAAGTGAGCACTGTACACTTTGTATTCTGTGTTGTAATTGAAATCAATATATTTGAAAATGTAGAAAACATCCAAAAATATTTAAATAAATGGTATTCTATTATTAGCAGTGCGATTATTAATTGCGATTAATTTTTTTAGTTGCTTGACATCCCTAATATTTTTTTAAAAGCTGCCTTCACTTCCCATCTAAAGCAGATTGATTTTTAACCAGCACAGCCTTTTTCCCTGATTGTGGCTTTTTGCACATCTAGTAAAGTATTCTTAAATGATCCAAGTTATCATTCACATTTTTCTGATTAAATTCTTCCCTCCAGCTGATTTGGTTCATAATAGTTTTCAGGTTTGTGATATTGGCCCTATTAAAGCACCAAGTGTATATATCACTTGTCTGGACATTATTTTCCTTGCACATTATAAATGTGATCAGGTCATGATCACTTGTACCTAAACTACACTTAATTTTTAGCTCTGTTATCAGTTCCTCTTTATCTGTTAGAACAAGGTCTAATATAGAATTCCCGTGTTGGCTGCAACATGTTTTGAGTTAGGAAATTGTTATCTATAGTGTTTATAAATTCCAAGGATTTTTTAGTACTGGCAGCATAAGACCTTCAGTACATGTCATTCAAATTGAAGTCCCCATGATCACTCAGCTTTTTTTCCTACACATTCCAGATAGGTGCATAAGGCACCAGTCACCCTGTTCCATAGCGCAATATATTGGTCTATAGCAGACACCCACTAGTACCCCATCTTGTGCTTCATCTGTTTCTCTCAGCAATTCTGAAAGTCTGGCCACCTAGAGTAGGACTTCACTGTAGAGTTAGCCTGCACTCTGACCTGGATGTTGCCCCTAATCCCCCACCCATCCACACACAAAAATCTCTCACTTGAGTTTATGGTACTTCCAAGCCAGGCTAGCTGTACAGCAGGATGTATGGATTAGAGCCCAGGTTTTGCTTTTATTCAGGCTGGTAAGCTGCCCACTTTGCAATGAGGATCAGGTTATGACTTGAATGTTAATCGTCCTCCAAAGCCTTCCCACAATTCCCCTATGTGCCCAGAAAGACAGACGAATTCTTCCACAATTCACTGGGAAATAATCATAAAGTGTCTAGCACAGCACAAAGAAGCATGAAGTCCTGGTGCCACACACTGGTGAATGCAGCACCAGTTAGCACCCAGTGACTTGGTATGGCTTTACAGAGATAGGCTAACCAACATACTCAGACCCTGGTGCTGATCGCCTGGGCTAATTCTGCACAGCTAATTCTAATATCTGTACTTAGGATCCAAATGGGAGGTTAGCTCTTGAAATTCTGGCCCTCAATGCTAAATAGGAACAAAACATGTTGAATCATGAAACAAACTAATTGGAAGGGAAATGCACAGAAGTAGAATTCTTTTAAAAGTACTCTCTGTGCCACAGGTTTTACTATTTGCATTATCATAGCACCCGCAACCCCAAGTCATGGTCCAGGACCCTACTGTGCAAGGTGCTGTACAAACAGAAATAAACACAGGTTTATGTTTCACCCTGTATTTTTGATCCACTTTCCTTTACATATTCTTCCCATGGACTTTAATGAGCTTGGAAAAGTATGACTATTAATGTTTGTGAATACTATTTTTACTTTTTTTTTTCAAAGATTGTGTTGCATAAGAAATGAAAGAATAAAAACAGTCACTTAATATAATTGCGGTTTTTACATCCTGCATCACAGTCAATTCATCTTTCCACATGAAGCTTTAATTCAGTTGTCTTCAGCAGATGAGCTACTTTGTGTCCATATGGCTAATAAGTGTTATTCTGCATTCAAGCTAAAGGGAAAAGAAAAAATATTTTAAAAGTGCAGCTGATCTAACAAAAAACACATCTGAGAAGGATTAGCATTTCAAAGGAACTATTTGCTCAAGTGAGCTGCCTTTATTATGAACTAAAGAGAAAAAAAGGAACCTTCAGTAACATTTGTATTATGGTAGCTTAGATACTGGAAAGGAAATAGACTGTATTGAATAGAAAAAATTCTCAGTTCTTGCACTCAGAGATAATTAAAACTACTTTACCATGTGTCAGTGATAACAAATGCAAAACTGACAAAGATGAATGATAATACAATGCTGTAAATACATTTTGGCAAATAAAAATATTGCTTGCTTTAACCATGGCATGTGAGAAAAATTATTTCCCACAGAGCTTAAATTGCAGGCTCAACTGTATCAGTATGTTTTTATGGAAGACATATGGCTTGTTCTCACTTCTTGAAAATGTGCAGCTCTTGTATTACCCAATTGTTTCACTACAGAAAAACAACAGCACAACTTTCTCTTTAATTTAGATGAAAAACATGTCAAGCTCCCAGTGCCAGACAAGCCAGTTATTTTTTTAATCCCTATTTCCCTCTATTTTTTAACCTTGCACTGCTTACAGCTGTTCCCTAGCTCTCTCCATCTGATGAGGAGGGGAAGCGGACACCTGCTTGCACAATCAAAGCCAATGTTGCTTCTCCCAAGCCAGCTGGCACAGGGTGCCATGCATCCAGTATTTACTCCTTCCTCTCCAGAGATCAAATGCATCAACTGTACAGTCTCTACCACTCCAGGAACCAGGCCTGCAATGCCACAGCTGTGGAATCAGGCTATGGAATATCCTCTCAGCTACTTGCTTCAGAGCTGTGGACAAGAGCAGTCCCCAGGACTGAGGGGTCAGGGCAGCAAGCACTACATAGACTACCCAGACCAAAACTGTATATTGTGGGGCTTAGGAAGTTAGGTGCTTAGATGCAACAGTGATGGAAGTCATGTAAGTACATAGATAGGGCCCTAATCATTTCAGTTGCTGGAGTTATTGTTTAGTCACATGGCATGTGTATGGTGCTTTATGGATGCATAAAATGACAACATCCCTCCCAACTACATTTTATGGGCCACTTTCTGGTCTTAGGTTTCAGAGTAGCAGCCATGTTAGTCTGTATTTGCAAAAAGAAAAGGAGGACTTGTGTCACCTTAGAGACTAACAAATTTATTTGAGCATAAGCTTTCGTGAGCTACAGCTCACTTCATCATATGCATCCAATGAAGTGAGCTGTAGCTCATGAAAGCTTATGCTCAAATAAATTTGTTAGTCTCTAGGGTGCCACAAGTACTCCTTTTCTTTTCTGTTCTTAGTAACTCCACGCTCAGCTGCTGCCAATTCAAGTCAACAGGGGCTCCATGCACGGAGCAGGTCATTAGTTTTTGTCAAACTTACTCTTGGTCTTTTCACCAGGACTCTTGATCCTTTCAACAAAAGGAAAAACAGGAGCAATGACGAAATACATAAAATATCACAACTTTTCTGCTCTCAGTGGAAAAATCTCCCACTCTAAAAAACAGAATACCCATCCCTTAGTTTACTATTTTATCTCACCCCTTCCATCAGCATGCTCTGTTTTCATAATTTGCAGTTATGTTGCTACTTTAGGGGCCAAATTCTATTCTCAGCTATATTCTAGTTTGAAATTCAGAGTACTTCCATTGACTTCATTGGATTTACTCTGGATTCAAGCAGAATTTAGTCCACTGTATTTATACAGGCCAATAATTTAAGTAGTTAGGTGCCTAAAGTTAGCCTTCCAAGTACGTATTTAGGCACCTAAATCAGTGATCTGATTTTCCAAAGTGCTGAGCACTCAGGAACTCCCACTGAAATCAGTAAGAGCTGCTGTGTGCTAAGGATTTTGGAAAATCAAGTCATTTATATGGCTATATTAGGATTAGGGCTCTGATTCAGTATCATACCTAAGCACAAGCCTAAATTTAAGCATGTGAATAGTCCCACTGAAGTCAATGGGATTGGTTGAGTGCCTAAAGCTAAGCACCTGTTTTGAAAGCCTTGGCATTAGGCTATAGAGCAAATCTTCTTATGAATACATTAGCATAGGAGAAAGGTTTTCCATAAATAGGATGTAAATGTCACAGTTGTATTTCTACATCAAAACACTTTGTTCAATTTCCAGTCATTTGAGCAAAGGGTTCCAGTAAAGCTCTGCTAGTTACTGTTCTGGCCTGCAATAGCAAACACTGTAGTATTCTTTCCCACAGTTTTATGCACAAGGACCCAAGCAATGTGTCTTCTTCCTTATGGACTATTCGGAACAAATTCTCATGATTCCTCTCTGATTGGAACTCAGTTGTGGCTTCCAGAAAGCAGATTGTGACTCAGAGGCATAGTCTGCCTCCTGGGTCGTCAGAACAACTCTCCCACCAACTCCAGAGGGATGTACCTTCCCCTGCCCTATACCTGGTGCAATTTACATCCTTCCAGCACACTGGTCTGACTGCACTGGCTAGCGTGTGTGTGTGTGGGGGGGAGGGGGGAGATAAAGTGAAGGCTCTGTCCATTGATAGTTTCTTTCTGCCTACATGCATGGGGCATGAGGATGCGGGATGTAGCAGCTTCACACAGTCCATTCTCCCTTGCATGCAGCTGTCCATAGTGGAGTGAGCCAGAGCAGGGAATCAAGGAAACACTTTACACCTATCTTCTCCCCTGTGTGTGCTGGATAGGCCAGGAACTGGCCCTGAATCTTTACCATGCTGAACCCTGGATGACCCTTCAAGCTAATGCAAATGATTTCTTCTGATACTGTACGTCCCCTCCAACCTTGCTGCAACGATCATCTCAGTTGCAATTTTGAGTGTTTCTGTATGTGCTTGGTAAAATGTATGATGAACTAGTCTCTTCATTCACCCCTGCAGCTCCCAAAGGCTCCACCCCTGCCTGAAGGCTGGAGCTCTGTCAGGCATTAGAAGAGCCACTGAGGGCTGTGAAAGCTAGGCTGACAGGAGCCACAGCAGGGCTTCAAGGGCACTCAGAGTTCTGTAGATATCTCCTGATCTTCACAGCCCAATAGAGACTGTAGGGTTAACTGGACAGCTTTAGACTAAAGAATGAAGATTAACTTGTAAAATAAACAAATAAAATAAAATGGGTTTCCAAGAAGTTGGCAGTGTGGCCTAGTACCGCTTCAGAGTAGAGAGGCAGCCAAAAAGTATTTCATTTATTTTGCTCCCACAGACACAAAAATGCAACGGGGAGAACGTGTACTTCTCGTTTTAGACCTGATGGGCTCCATTTCTTACCTGAATTAGAAGTAGGCAAATAGTGAAAAGAAGTACATCATCAATTTTTTTATTAGAAAAAACATTAAAATTAAATATCCTATTTGACAAATACTATTTGACTAGCTCTAACTAGATCCACTTCTATGATTTTAGTTGGAATTATGCTTTGTTTGTTTCGAGACCTCCATACTCTTAACATAACATGGGTTTGGTCAATTTCAGCATTGTATTAGTTATTATTAATCACCTGAGCTCCCTCTTGTGTGTTACTCAGCACCTGAGTAACAATCCAATTCTTCTTCTTCTTTCGCTCTCATGTATTCAGATTGGACCTGCTCCTGAAGTCAATAGCCACTCTCCCATTCACTTTAATAGTGTAGGCTCTGTCCATTACCAATGAAGTTACTGGAGCTATTCCAGGTTTACACTGCTAAAACAGAGCATAATTTCATCTGTGACCTACAAAAAGTCTGAAGGCAAAAAAGAAAAAAAGAGGGTGGGAGGGCTATAAATGCATTTATAGCCAAATTACATAAGAGAAAATTAAGCCCCTGATCTTGCTACTGACTGATTGAGTGCAAGAGTCCACCCAAATGGAATTAGTTGGAGGGGTAGGACCTTAGCGATCACCTGGCATCCCCAGGGCTCTCACTGTGGGTTGATGCATGCTGGGCAGAGAGGAGGCTCTAGAATTGGTTATGCTTTCTATGTACCACTCATACCTTGAAATGACTCATTTTTTCTGCTAAGATGACTCAGATGTTCAGTGTCTGATCTCATTGCATCAATAATTATTATTACTACAATAGCACTAAGGGTATGTCTGCACTGCTATCAGACATTTGCAGCTGGACCGTGCCAGATGACTCAGGCTCACAGGCCTATGGCTAAGGGGCTCTTTAATTGCAGTGTAATCATTTGGGCTCAAGACTGAATCCCTGTGATGGGGGAGGGTCCCAGAGCCCAGATTCTAGCCCAAGCCCGAAAGTTTACACTACCGTTAAATATCCCCTTAGTCAGAGTCAGCAGGCACAGGCCGGTTGCGGGTGTCTAATTGGAGCAAAGACATACTCTCTGAGGCCCCAGTTGAGATCAAGGCCCCATTTTGATATGCACTGAAGAGACATATAGCAAAGGCAACCCCTCCCCTGAAGAGCTTACAGCTTAACTGGACAAGACAAACAAGGCATGGGGAGAAAGAAAATAGCATTGTCCTCATCATGCAGAGAGGGAATTGAAGCAGTAAGAGATTAAGTGATTTACCTAAGGTCAGAGAGGTCATTTGAGGCAAAAGCAGAATTTGAACCTAGATTCGCTGAGCCCTAGTCCAGTGCTTAGCCACAAAACCATCTTTCCTTCTGTAGCGCCGACAGATCCTGGTCGTCAGCAGGCAGGATCAAAACAGGGACCTCTGGAGCTTTAGTGCATGAGCCTCTACTGCATGAGCTAAAAGCCATCTGGCTGTTAGCTAAGGCTGTAGAGCAAACTCATTCATCTCTGTCTAAGTGGTCTCAGTGCCACTAGATGGGATAGAACACCATACCCAGGAGGTGTGTGGGATACACTTCCAACAGTGCCATGAACTGCTCATTTTGCAATTGTCCTATACTTCTGTGGCTCCAGATATATAGCTGCAGACTGCCAACAGCGGTGCAGCCATTCTGAACTATCATTAATACAACTGGCAAAAAATTCCAAAAATGCTTAAAAGGCTACTCGGCTTAAAAGGCTATTTGGCACTCAAATAAGTGACCTTGTTTCTTAAAAGTGCTGAGCAGTGTTGGCATTGGAACTGAGGTCAATGGGAACTTCTAGGTCTTCAGCACTTTTGAAAATGCAGCCACTTATTTGGGTACCAAAATATAGGATTTAGGAGCCTAAGTTTAGGCACCTATTTTTGAAAATCTTGACCATTGTTTGCTAAGCACTGACCACAGGTTCAGACACAAACAAGATATAAGATGGATCTAAACAATCCATGCCCCAAACAGAGGCACATTATTGAGCATAAAATTTTCAAAAATGCCTACATGACTTGGTAGCCTAAGTCCTGTTTCCAAAAGAGACTTAGGACCAGATTTTTAAAAACATTTAGGTGCCTAAAGCTGCAAGGTGGAACCTAGTAGGTTTTCCAGAAGTGCCTAGGTGCCTAATTTCCATTGAAATCAAGGGGAATTTGGTGCCAAAGCGCTGTTGAAAATCCCACTATGTGCTTGCATCTTTAGGCACCTAAATATTTTTAAAAATGTGGCTCTTAGGGTAATTTTTAAGTGCATAAGTTATTTAGGAGTCTAAGTCCCATTTTCAAAAGTTACTTGGGAACCTAAGACTCATTGAAAGTCAATAGGAATTACGCTTTTTTGAAAACTTTATCCCTGGTGTGTTGCCTCAGTTCCCCATCTGTAAAATGGGGATAATGGCATATTCCTATGTCACAGGAGTGTTGTGGGAATAAATCCATTGAAGGCAGTGAGGCATCCAGCTGGAAGCAATTAGATAAAGAGCGGGAAGAAGGCATGAAGTTAGGAGTGGAAGAAAGAAAAGAAGTGAGCATCTAAGCTGGTATCATATATGGAGCAAACCAGCGCAAGAGGGTGTTACTATAAAAATGAGATCTAAGATGCAGTCCTTGAAGGAAAGACAAGAATGTAAATTTAATTCTGTAGGCATAGAGACGCCCACTGAAGTCAGTGGCAGTTGGACTGGGTTTCAACTGAGAGCACAGACCTAATATGGGATGGTTTCCTCCTCGGAAAGGTATTTTTCATAGCAGTTGTGACTTCCTGTTTTGGGTCTCTATATTGTCTCTACCCAGAATATTCTCTTGCGGGGATAATTTTATTCTTGTTCTTCTAAAATGTATGTTATATACATTGTCTTATTCCAGTGGGTTTATATTCTCAGACAAAATCATAGAATAAGTTCCAGGATATACTTCTATTCACCCTATCTCATAAACACAAGGATGAGAAAACAGTAAATGAAACTGAAAACCAAGAAACAATGCACAATTTGCCACAATAGAACCTTGAGGCTAAGAGTCTGGCAGGATTCAAAAAAGGTTTAACCATTTATATCAAAACAAGAATATGCAGGAGTAACTATTAAATAGAAACAGCAGCTCTGGAAAGGATATAACCTCTCCTGGTTGAGGGCATAAACTAAACTTTTCCTATTAGGGGTTAGATGAAGACTTCACAACCTATAAATGCCTGCTTCATGGTTTCTTCCTCTGAAACATCTGCTACTGGCAACTGTCTGAGGCAGGATAGTGGACTAGATAGACCACTGGTCTGAACCACTATGGCAATATCTATTGTTATTTTCACAAGTATAGATTCTTCAGTGCTATTTATGTAGCAACAGTTTCATAGATTGTAATCCTGTTAATATATAAACATCTGGATAATATCTTATATTGAGTCTCCATTAAACTACATGATGTGGTATTACTTCTAATATACTTTTGAAGTAATACTTTAATTCTTCTTAAAAAAACAAATGCTTTCCCTTTGCAAATTCTTCCAACAAAAGAATATTTTTTTGTTGTGGACTTTGAAATTAAGTTAATCCCAAGGCAGTCATTTAACGTTATCTTTTCTTTAATTTGCTTATCTTCAGTTTCTGTTAATATACGTTGGGCCCAACTCTTAAGTCTCAACAGCATAAATACAGACTCTGGGTTTACACTGGGGTAAACTGAGATCAGAATTTGGCCCATTTGTTGCATGTA
The DNA here is from genome assembly GCF_009764565.3 of Dermochelys coriacea. Lineage (NCBI taxonomy): Eukaryota > Metazoa > Chordata > Testudines > Dermochelyidae > Dermochelys > Dermochelys coriacea. Next base: position 128,997,246 of record NC_050071.1, read on the forward strand.
CTTCTTGCTAGTTTCCTTTTGTTTATTTGTATTCTATCTGTATATTTATTGTATTTTAGTTACAGTATTCTTGCCAGCAAGTTAAAAAAAGTATGGATTGGATGAATGGACTATAAAGTGGATAGAAAGCTGGCTAGCAGGCTCAACAGGTAGTGATCAAAGGCTCAATGTCTAGTTGGCAGCCAGTATCAAGTGGAGTGCCCCAGGGGTCTGTCCTGGGGCTGGTTTTGCTCAATATCTTCACTAATGATTGGGATGATGGGATGGACTGCACCCTCAGCAAGTTCGCGGATGACACTAAGCTGGGGGGAGAGATAGATATGCTGGAGGGTAGGGATAGGGTCCAAAGTGACTAGACAAATTGGAGGATTGGGCTAAAAGAAATCTGATGGGATTCAACAAAGACAAGTGCAGAGTCCTGCACTTAGGATGGAAGAATCCCATGCATTGCTACAGTCTGGGGACTGACTGGCTAAGCGGCAGTTTTTCAGAAAAGGACCTGGGGATTACAGTGGACGAGAAGCTGGATATGAGTCAACAGTGTGCCTTTGTTCCAAGAAGGTTAACGGCATATTGGACTGCATTAGTAGGAGCATTGCCAGCAGATCGAGGGAAGTGATTATTCCCCTCTATTCGGCACTGGTGAGGCCACGACTGGAGTATTGCGTCCAGTTTTGGGCCCCTCACTACAGAAAGGATGTGGACAAATTGGAGAGAGTCCAGCAGAGGGCAACAAAAATTATTAGGGGGCTGGGGCCCATGACTTATGAAGAGATGCTGCAGGAACTGGGCTTTTTCAGTCTGCAGAAGAGAAGAGTGAGGGGGGATTTGATAGCAGCCTTCAACTACCTGAAGTGGGGTTCCAAAGAGGATGGAGCTAGGCTGTCCTCAGTGGTGGCAGATGACAGCACAAGGAGCAATGGTCTAAAGTTGCAGTGGGGGAGGTCTAGGTTGTATATTAGGAAACACTATTTCACTAGGAGGCTGGAATGGGTTACCTAGGGAAGTGGTAGAATCTCCATCCTTAGAGGTTTTTAAGGTCAGGCTTGACAAAGCCCTGGCTGGGATGATTTAGCTGGGGCTGGTCCTGCTTTGAGCAGGGGGTTGGACTAAATGACCTCCTGAGATCTCTTCCAACCCTAATCTTCTATGATTCTATGATTATTAAGATTTAGGAGGCAGTGCCTGAGATGGAGGCCCAGATGAAGCTATGTGAGTGGGTATTTGTGTGGGCAGACTATATATGCACCTACACATATACAATATACATACACATTTAGAAAAATTAATGAAGGAGAATTCATGGTAAAAATGGACCTGAAGAATGTATTTTCATTCACACCGATAAGTCAACTTCAAAACTTTCTTAGCTATCTTTGGAATGAAGGGTATATCAATAGAATGTAATGATTCTGGGCCTTTATTCTGCCACAAGGACATTCTCAATGCTATTGCAACCACTAGTCTCTTTCTGTTGTGGAGCCCTGGTGTAAAAAAGTACTGATATATTTCTAGGATGGCATTCTGAAAATTGCTCATTTGCAGCAAATTTGATGCTACCATTCAAATTGCATTTCCAGCTTCCTGTGCTCTGATTTGTCATATTTGCTCTGTTGCGGACAGTTGAAGTTGGGGGATTTATGACTGATGTAGATTTTCTGCTAGATATGAGACATTTCAATGGCACAGACAAAAATCAAGTCACCTGCAGTGAGATGTTAACTACCAACACAATAGCACCAAACAGGTGATTCAATTATTTGGTAGCCCTATTGGACATTATGCTCTTGCCTTCTTTTCTACAGAGCTGGAATACCAGCTCTTTAATACAATGAAAAGAATAAAGCAATGCCAGTTCCAATCTGCTATGCCCCTTGGAATTGACAAGACTTGAGTTCCCCAGTGCATCTTCCAGGCTTAAATCCAGTGGAAATGGATACCCCAAGGACTGCCCTTGCATTCTGTTTTTTCAAGACGACTTTTTTTTTCTCTGTTAAGTTTTATTCCCATGGGATGGGGGATTCCTGAAAATAGGCAAGGACTGCAGGATTTGGCCCACCAACATTTCACTTGGCATACACAACAGCTTCTTTGTTTTGTCTGATAATCTTGAATAAATACCATTTCTGTTATTCCTGTCACATGTTCTCTTTAGTGAGGAAACCATGACCGATCTGGAGCTCCGTGAACTGGAACGGAGGCCTTTGCCCTTTAGTAGAGTGACTATAAAAAGGAAACAGTATTGTTTCTGCAGGCTACAGCAACAAGCTGTGCATTTCCCCTCTTCCTGCACTTATGGCAGGTGATGGTGCATTCTTCACCAAGCTGAAGAAAGTTCTGTTAATATTCCTGTACGTTTCTGTTTATGGCCCTCATTTATCGCATTGCAAATGACTCCCTTAGTTCAACAGACTAGACGCACCATCACAAAACATATCCTAGCTACCTCAAAATGGGAGTCAGAGTGTTGTAATGGATAGAGCCCTGGACTACGACCCAGAAGATCTGGGTTCTAGTTCTGGCTCTGCCAGAAGCTTGCTTAGGCAACTTTGGGCAAGCCACATTGTGTCTCAGTTCCCTTGATACTTATCTTCTTTGCAAAATGTTTACAGGTCTATGGAAGAAGAGCACCATAAAGGAGCTAGGTTTTACTGTTAAAGCCATTACAATTGGGGCCTGAAGTTTGCCACAGGAAAAGCTGTTTAGATGGTTCAGTTTAGAAAGATTGTTTTCATTTATGACTTGGTTAAAGTAATATTCTCCAAGGCTTGACATATCCAGACCTTCACAAACACGAAGTCTGGTTGAAACAGAGATAAAGTTACAAGTATGTTTCAATTAATTTCATCTCATAGCCCAAACCCATAGTTCTTTCTTTGCAAAAATTCAGCACTTTAAGTAAGCAGAAACCCCAAATGTCTGGAAACGAACAGCTAGGGGAGCCAAGTTGTTCTCCTTTGTTGAATAACCCTTTCTCATTCACCATCACTTCCCTGACTCATACTGTCTCACCCACCTTAACTTTGCCCCCAAATATATGCAGAGATATGCAAAAATCAAAACATCACTTGGGAATGAAATTCTGGCTCTACTGAAGTCAATAGCAAAACTCTCATTGATTCTAAGGGGGGCAAAATTCCACCTTAAAAGATCAAGGGATCTTAAAAGGAAATCCTATTTCCTGTTCAAGGGATCCATTTCCAATAATCACTCAGGGAATCAATTGAGGAGTTACCTTCTGTAAGGGACACTTTGTAGCTTTGCTGCCCTGCACCAACCCTGGGACATAATTGTGACTTAGAGAGTCCCAGTTTGGTGTCTGGTTCTTCATTACTCCAGGGAGAAAGTAAGTTGTTCCATCCCTTTACTTGGCACAGCTTACTTTCCACTTTGTACTGGCTCAGTTGCACTGGCTGCTGCTTTGTGTGGCTGGAGTTAAGGCCCTGTACACTCCAAGCCCCCCACATGTGGCTCCGTGAAGACTATTTAATCCCTGCACTGTGGTCTGCAATGGAAGTAGCCCACCCAGGGACTTTATGACCTGCTACTTATGTATCATCGGTCACAATGTACTGAAATGAATGGGGCTACTTGTGCGAGTAAGTACTCGCCAAAGACAGTAAGGGTTGCACATTCAGGATGCTTATAATTTGTTCCCACTAGAAATATGTTTAAAACTGAATCTGGCCACATTTAGAAGGCATTATCAGAGATGCTTTTTGGTCCAGACCATCCTCTAATAAAAGGTTCTGGAATCCTTGGCATTTAGCCTGTAGGTTCTTTGCGTCTCTGCACTACCTTTCAGCAATTCTGCTTTAAAGTTGCAATACTTTAAGAACTTACTTTACCTTAATAAGTTTAAGAGGTACCTTGATCACAAGCTATAAGTACCTACATAGGGAGACAATATCTACTAGTAGAGAGCTCTTAAATCTTTCAGACAAAGGCATAATCAGTTTTGTTGGCTGGAAATTGAAGTTAGACAAATTTAAATTAGAAATAAGTTGCACATTTTTTAACAGAGAAAGGAATTAAGCATTAGCAAGTAGTGGTGACCTTTCCATCACTCATCACTTTTCAATCAGCATTGGATGTCTTTCTAAAAAGACGTGCTATAGTTCACTTAAGACCTGGCCTACACTAAAAAGTTTGGTTGACCTCAGCTACGTTGCTCCGGGGCGTGAAAAATCCACACCCTTGAGCAACAAAGTTAAGCCAACCTAACCCCTGTTGGAAGAATTCTTCTCTCAACCTAGCTACCATCTTTCAGGGAGATGGATTAACTATGCCAAAGGAAAATCCCCTCCCATAGGTGAGGGTGGTGTTTACACTGAAGCACTACCGAGATGCAGCTGCAGTGTTTTAAGTTTCAGAGTGGTAGCCGTGTTAATCTGTTTCAGCAAAAACAACAAGGAGTCTTGTGGCACCTTAAAGTATAGACAATCCTAAGAGTTATTGAGCTCAATGCAGTAATCACTGAGTGAGGTTTAATGGCCAGTGTTATGCAGGAGGCCAGGTTAGGTAACCATAATGGTTCCTTCTGACCTTAAAATCTATCAATACAGCAACATTAATTGCTTCCAATCCAAGCTATGTGATGTCTGCCAAGATGCCATGGTGATGAGTGCCCTATAAATATTGTAATTATGAATAATGATAGTAATACATTGTATGGTTCTGTATTTCCATGCATTATATGTATCTCTATTGTATATTTGGGAAAAGGCTCATAGCTATATATTTATCTCATTGCTTAGGCAACTGATTCTTATCATTTGAGACACGGTGGGTATGTCTACATTGCAATAAAACACCTGCATCTGGCCCATGTCAGCTGACTCAGCCTCCCAGGGCTTGGGCTGCAGGACTATAAAGTTGCAGCATAGACATCTGGCTTTAGGCTGGAGCCCGGGGCTCTGGGACCCTGTAATGGGGGGAGGGTCCCAGAACTCAGGCCTGAGCTGGAACATCTTCACTGCTAGGCAAAGTCAGTTGACAGAAGTCAGATGCAGATGTTTTATTGCAATGTAGATATACCCTGCTATATTCAGTTTATGGACTTATAAGAAATGTAATTGCTTGACTACTCCATGTTACTTGTCTAAACGCTTTCACACTGAAACCCTGGCATCTGCTTTCCTTTCTTTCTTTCCTTCTCAATTCTCTCTCTAGACTGTTGAAAATAGATATTTAGTGCACTGGGCCACACTACAAACGCTGTGAAAGGAGCACAGGATTTGCAGATACACCGCAGGAACACAAGCACTAGACACCTTCTCATTTCAAACGCCCCCAATATAAATCTCCACAGTTTGAAACACAGCGATGAAAGCAGACCCACAAGCTACCCACTGCAAAGGAGTCCAAAATGCTAAATCCCTCCAGGCATGTAAAAACATTCTTATCAAAGGAGCCGTTCATAGAGGCTCACCCTCTGCTAGTGCAACTTGGGTTTTTCCATGATTAATGATAACTTTGGAGGAATGCAAAATACACTATAGTCAGGGATAAGCTGTTTGTCAGGCAAAATATATTGGGAAGTGGGTCAGCTGGGGCTGCTGGGTTGCACATATTCATTTGTTGTATGTCCTCTTCTTCTCTAGTTCCAGAAGTAAATGCAAAGGATGAGTGTATATGAGCCCTAGCAAAACCCCTTTAATAATAATGTACAGAAATTCCATTTCCCTGGCATAGAGCCCCCTATGTCTTCAGTAACATCGAAGGTCAAGCTTTTCTAAAGACATAATGGCTCTTCTTTTATTTTTACCACCAGTGTAAACTGAGCCTGATAGATTGAATTGCTGCATTGTAATTTATACTCTTGCTTCACTGTAGGGCCCATTTATATTGCTGTTATTGCTTATTTCCTCTGCTATCCAGCTTCCTAGAGTTTATGCAAATGAGAGCAGTGGGATTATTTGTGCCAATAGCGGCTTTTTTATTGAAAAGTCTGAACTTGAAAAAGTTGTTTTATGTAAAAATCACATGTGAAGTCCCAGCCAGTTCTGGTTGCAGTGCTGGAATCCTATCAGACAGTAAAACCCTGCAGTCAGACCCTTGGCAGCCATAAGTCAGTGTAGCTCTATTAAGCTCTCCCATGGAGCTATGCTGATTTACATAAACTGAGAATCTGGCCCAGAAGACACGGTTTTGCTCAAGTATAGCTATCCAAAAAGACCTTTACCCTTCCCTTTATGCTGTACAAAGTACTCAGTGTGTAAACTTAATCATGATCCTGAGCAACTGTGCTCAGGCAACAAACTGGTTTTACACACTGTGCTGTTTATTTGAGAGGAAGAGTGACACCAGGGTGAACGCCTGGCACCAGTGAGGTCAGCTGGAGTTTTGTCATTGACTTGGATGAGGCAGGAGTTCACCCATGATCAGGGTAGTGGGTAGCCACCTCTTCCTTTCAGTCCACAGAAAGGGACACATTCTGCAGTGAACTTATTCACATGAGCAAGGCATACAAGATTTAGAGCCTCCAACTGGGGCTAAGACCTTCATGCCAAAAAGCCAGTGACTCCCTTGTCTAAAAACAAGGCTTGTCTCTAATTTACAAACCAGGTAGAATGGCACAAAAGACTAAGAGGCCTGTCATATACAAATGGCCAGACTTTGCTCAGCACATTAAGGGTGCAGCGTGGAGCTGCACGCCCAAGAGGAGCTCTAGGAGGAACTGTGGCTCAGGAACTGAGGGTAAAGTTCAGTTTCCACAACCTTTCAGTTTCTATTGCCTATTCAGTCATTGGTCTGTCTGCTAAGGCTGCCAGCCATGGTGACATCTGTGATGGGGGTTATTGTGGTGTGGACACCTGTCTGCTAGGAACTGGGTTGAGACCCGTCAACTCATTTCACAAAAGCCACTGAGCAACTGTCAGAGGGTTGGACCTTTCCCTACCTACCAACCTTTCTTGGTTTGCATTCTAACTGCTGACGTAGAGGTATATGATCTGTGTCCCGTTACCAGTTTTTCTAATTTCTCCCCCTCTCCCACGTCTCCTTCAAATATTTAGATCTGAACCTTCTCTAACACAATTGACATTTCTCTGTCTATCAGATTCACATCTTCAACCTTTTGTAACCTGACTTTTTTTTTTTTTTTTTGGTACGCGTGAAATTTTCTTGATCAGAAAAAGTGTAAAATAGATGAAACACCACCCCCCTGCAGAGGGCCAGCATGAAGTCTCTGATCCTCTTCAGACCAACGGGACTTTTTGTGGTCCTCTGGCACAGAAGTGAATTTCACCAGCTAATAAATAACAAAATCAAACCTGAGAAACAAGGATTACAATGCCATCAAGGAATTCTGATAAGAGCGTAGGTTTTCAACAAACCTCTGTCGTGGGTCTCAGTGTGGTATATTTATGACATGACATATGCACGACAAATAACATTAAGGAGTAGGGGTGACAGATTAGATCCCTGCAGAAAAGAGGTATTTGTGAAAAACCTCACATGATGTTTATGCATCTATCCCGAGGGGCTGCCACACTGTAACTCATTGTTTGTCATTGCGCCTGTGACACACACACACACACAGAGTCATTTCATTATCAAGGGATATTATTATTATTGATCTGACGTTTCAACTGCAAAGCACTCTTCACCCATTCACATATCTTCACAACACCCCTGTGAGGTATGCAAGTCATTATTATCCGCAAATTAGAGAGGGGGAAAGTAAGGCAGAGAAATTACGTGACTTGTCCTCAGCTATAGAACCCATCAAAGTCAGACCTGGGATAATAATTTAGGAGCTGCTGGTTCCCATGGCTCCCTCAGACCAGCCCCCTCTCCCCCCGATGCCTTATTAATGCTGATCCCTACTGTATTCAAAACCATACATTTTCATTTAATAAGCTGCAACTTCTATAACATTTAATTACTTCACCCTGCAGCTTTAAATTGTGAAGGGGCTTCAGAACAAGGGTGGCTTCTGTTCGATTTAATTAATTTCCCCTGTGCCTGGCTTGATAAAAAGCTTGTCTGCTAAACTAAGGCTGCTCCTACTGTACACTGGAAGGTAAAGACGACAGTGAAAGAGAGGCCAATATTCTCACGGCTGGGTGCCCCCTAAATATAAAGGCCTAATTTTCAGTACCGCTGGGCCCCAGCACCCACAAATCTCAGGAAAGTCAATGAGAGCTGAAGGTGCTGACCACCCTTGCGAATCAGGCCATTTTTTTATTTAGATTAGACAGGTGAAAATCTGGGAGGGTGGTTTATTAAGCATAATGTGAGCATTTGGACCCTGATGCAGCAGCACACATGCCTCACTTTAAGTATGTGAATAATGCCATTGACTTCAATGGGATGACTCCCGTGCTTCAAGTTAGAGTGCTAATGCACCTTGCAGAATCAGGGATGTTACTGTTACCATGGCCCTCCACCCATTCTTCTCTGCTGCCACCCATGGTGTCCTGTCATTTTGCCACACGATGAGCTCTCTGTGGCAGGGGCCGTTCTAGTCCCATGGTTGTCCGGCACTTGGCACAATAGAGCTCAAGTCCTGATTGAGGCTTCGAGGAATGTCTAGAGTGCAATTAATATCCATGTCCCTACATATTATTTAAAGAACCTAACTTTAGGCATCCATGTTTGAAAATTTTGGCTAGCAGTTACCAACAAAGAGCAGCTTCCAAATGTAGGCCCAGAGGATGTGCATATACACACTTGGGCCTGAATTGTTGTAGTTAAATCGGAGCAGCCGTCTTAGTGAATGCTAGTTGCGAGTGGGGGAGTGTAAAGGGTTTGACTTGGATCCATGGAGCCAAAATTGAATCTAAGATGGAGAGATTTCTCCTTTAGGAAATCTATTTACGACTTCCATTCCAATACCAAGTGTCCTCGCCCCCACCAGACAATGCTTTTCAGCACAACCAGGCATGATTAAAGCATCTACTTCAGAAAATAATGAGGCACAGCAGCAAACTGGTTAATGAGCAGCCATATTAGGGCTACATTATTGTGCAGACAATGGTAGGCCACAACCCAAGCCCCTGCAGCAGTTGTTACAGTGCTTCATTCCAATCTGCCACCGCCAGCCCCCATAAAAGCCGCCATTGTTCAGTCCCTACTTTCAGTTTCAAGGAGGAAGCCAAATTAAGGATAAAGAGGGAGTGAGGGACCAAGATGACAGAAATACCAAGCGTGTGACATTAAATTGTTCTCATCTTTGCTCACAAATCAGCAACTGTGAAAAGAAAGAGTATCAGTTTCTATGCACAGGCAACGGGCATATGTCCTGTGCAGAACTGCCCTCTGCAGGACTGAACAATGCATTGCTGAGCTAGGCTGAGAACAAGACATTTAGAGATCACCTACCAAAAAATTGCACATAGACAGAGTCAAACAGAGACCTGTTAGATCTTCCACCCTCACTGCATTGGAGGAGTGTCCCTACAGCACATTTTACAGTGCTTTGTCCAGTCTAGTATTAAATGCCCCAAGCATTTGAGCTCCCACCAATTCATTTGGTTTTCCCCCCACCCATAAGCATAGTCTATTGTAGTTCACCACCAAGGTTCTCCTGATGTTTGGCTTCATTTTCTCTTTCTTAATGTAATTTCATGAATCATAGTTATATCCCCATGTTCTACCCTGAATATTTCTTCTCCTTCTCATTTTCCTTGATTTTCATATGCTTCATATACTTGTAGATTGTTATCAATGATCCGCTTCCCCATAGTGGTTTCCGAGCCAAAATAGACATTGATTCTTTTTCATCTTTCCTCTTCTATAAACTGTTTGTTTAAATATAGGAATCCTAATACCCAGATAAAATATCCAAGTTTGGGATGTGGAATTACACACAGGCCAAGGTGCAGCATCGCACATACACACACGCACAGAGACACACGCTTATAATCTAGCCCTAATGCTGTGTCAAAGACATAACCTGGATTTCATGCTTGTGCAACTGGATAAGGAGGAACAAGAATTTTTTTTGCATGTTCTATCTGCTCACTGGAGCAGGCAGGCCAACCAGGATGGAAAATGGGTGCAGCCTTTACATTAGTTTCTCCCCTTCCCAGCACACCGGCCAGCCCAGATGAACCAGTGCAGGAGGTATTCCAGTTTGTTGCTGATGGGAACCAGCAGCAAGTTACTACCTCCCTAGAGCCAGGGAGTAGCAGGCAGAGAATTGTGCCTCAGACGATGTTTCTCAATCACAGTGCCTTCTAGGGTTACTCCTGGGCTGGTGCCATGTACACACCACCCTTTGTGCCTAAAGGCACAGTCTGTGTTTTAGAGCTTGCTACAGAGGTAGAGGAACATGCATCTACTAGTTACTGAGCATATAAAGGAGCACGTGACATCTTTCTAGTCCAGTGCAGTGTCTGCCATCACTCCCTTCAGAGTCTCAGTTACTGTTGTTCTTCCCTGAAATCCTTTCTGTGGGTCTCGAGTTCTCTGATATAGAGATAACACTTAGCCCTGCCACAAGGGCAGGGGACTGGACTAGATGACCTCTCGAGGTCCCTTCCAGTTCTATGATTCTATGCCAAGAACTGAATAATAAACACAAGCTGTTTCCAGTGCAAAAGAAATATGGACTGCTGCTTCAGAACAAAGATCTGGATTTATCTGTGATGGTGTAAACATGTGTGTTTATTTTAAATGGCACTTGATTTATTTTTGGGAGGGAGGGCCACTTGCCTGAATGAAATAGTAGCCTATGTTGGAATCTTCTGCTTACTTTGGGCCCAGACCTGCATCCTGAGCAACTGTGGGAGTGAATTTCAATTTAGTGGGAGTTAAGGGTTCTCAGCACCTCACATGACTGGCCCCCTGATGTTTACAGCTGCCAAATAAATGGTGACATAATGGATACTTTTGAATCTCATCCTTGAATTTGGCTGGGAAAGGTTAGAAAAGCAGAGAAGGCAGGAACTGTGAGATGCTGCATGAGCAGAATGTTTTTCTGACCTACAGATGTCTGGCTCTTTTGTTATAAGAGCCAGGGGACATCTCTCTGTACCTAGCAGATATACAAATGCACATGCTGTATTACACATAGTGGCAAAGATGACTACTTGCTGGGAAAGAACTATTGCTTCAGTCAGAGATGGGCAAACTTTTTGGTCCAAAGGCCACATCGGGGTTGCGAAACTGTACGGAGGGCCGGGTAGGGAAGGCTGTGCCTCCCCAAACAGTCTGGCCCTGCCCCCTATCACTTCCCACCCCTTGACTGCCCCCCTCAGAACCCCCAACCCATCCAACCCCCCCACCACTCCTTGTCCCCAGACTACCCCCTCCTGGAACCCCTGCCCCTAACAGCCCCCCGGGACCTCACCTGCATCCAACCCCCCCTTGCTCCCTGTCCCCTGACTGCCCCGACCCCATCCACACCCCACCCCCTATCCAACCACCCTCTGCTCCTCGTCCCCTGACTGCCCCCTCCCGGGACCCCCCATCCCTAACTGCCCTCTGGGATCCCCCCCCCCGCTCCCTGTCCCCTCACTGCCCTCCCGACCCCTATCCACACCCCTGCCCCCGACAGGCCCCCCAGGACTCACACCCCCAATCCAACCCCCCCTGCTTCCTGTCCCCTGACTGCCCCGACCCCTATTCACACCCCAGCCCCCTGACAGGACTCCCCGCCTCCTTACCCAACCCCCTCCCCCCTGAGGCCCGCCCCCTTACCATGCTGTTTAGAGCAGCAGGAGCTCACAGCCCCGGCGCAGCCAGTTGCCCGGCAGGAGCAGTGGGCCAGAGTGCTGCTCGTGCAGCGGCGTGGCTGCAGGAGAGGGAGGACAACAGGGGAGGGACCAGAGGCTAGCCTCCCCTGGCCAGGAGCTCAGGGGCCAGGCAGGACAGTCCCAGGGGCCGTAGTTTGCCCACCTCTGGCTTCAATACTGGGTTGGGGCAACCGCACAATTCACCAGAAGGTAAATTCTCCTCTTCATTCATGAGCAGTCACCAAGAGAGGATAATGGCTGTGTACTTATGTACCATGTGAGTGCATATGAACTCATAACATAGGAAATTTCCTGTGTAATTCATGAGTAAAATTACAATGTGGGCCTACCGCTCAGAGAGAGAATATGGATGTTTGTGTATGACACTCACTCACCTCCTGTCCCCAAATGGAGCCACATCTGCATTTTAACCTTTAATAGAGGTTAAGACCAGAAGGAACCATTAGGTCATCTAATCTGACCTCTTGTTTATCACAGGTCATTACATTTCACCCAGTTATCCTTCGGCTGAGCCCCAAAACTTGGATTAAACAAAAGCATTGTTGCATGCCACAGGCACAGAACAGGAGAGAAGGTGCCACCACTGCCTGACACCTCTGCAATGGTAGGGAATTGATTAGGTGAGATATGCCCAGCTGATCCTAGAATCTTGAACTATAGGAGCTTGCTGACATTTTGGAATGATCCTACCCATGAATGACACAGGGAATTTCATATTTATGTGTTCATATGTGTCCCATTTGTGAAATAATTAGACTGATTTAAAATGAAAGAGGATTCTATTTCCTGTGATTGTCCTATCAACACATCTAGCTCAACAGAGGACAGCTGAGGATATTTTACCTAGAACAGAATTCCCAGCTGCTTTGACAAGTCTTCCATTATTTGGATTAACAAATCTAAGAAATCCCTTTGCAAGGTCAAAGTTGAATTGTTTCTGATCTTGCACTACAGTGTGAAGTCAGTAATCCTTGTTTTAAACCTAAAATAGATTGTTTGCATATTTCACCCAGCCACGGCCTGGTGTTCATTGTTTAAAATGTTTATTTTATGTATTATAATATATCCACTGAAGCAACATTTGATTTCCAAGAAATAGGGCTCAAATGATGGCATGGGTGGGGTCAGAATATTCTGAATCAATCTAATCATTGTTATAACAGAATATGGAATACAGTTAATTTATTCTACTGACAAATTACAATATGGTCCTTCATCTGCATGGCCCAAGCTAAGCTGTAGATAATTAAAGTGAAAATGGGAGTTTAAAGCACAAAGTACCTTCCAAAAAGCATTCAGGACATTCCAGAAATAGCAACACTCCTGTTCACTTAGTTTTAGGCTACAACACTTGAAACTCTTCTGTTTCTTTAGCTATTAACTGGTTCAGTTTGCCACTTCATGATTTTGTCACGATTCTTGATATGTTTAGAGTTATTCTTAAAGCCCCAGCTCTTGGAGTCATGAGATTGTGGGAATCTCAGCTTTCATTAAAAAAAAAAAAGTTTCCAGCCCTCAGTTGCAAGGAAAAGCTTGACAATGTGAATCCTAGAAGGCTCAAGAAATAGACGGTAAATGACAATCCAAGATTTATTTTAAATGTATGATTTTAAAGAATCTCATGATGTTTGGGGCCTGACTTCAGATTTTTGAACCTTGGGGGGTGACAGTACTGTTGATTCACAATGACACACATGACTGAAGATGCCCAGATTTTGGTCCTATTCTACATATACACGTGCACTAGACAGCTGTTGCGTTTCACACACGTAGTTTCCATGCTCACAGTGGTGACTACCTAGTCACATTTATTTTCCACAGGGATTGGGTGGCTCCAGATTTTATAAATGACAGGCTTATGATAGAGTTAAAAACCCAGACTTTCAGACTATAAAGAAAACTTTATACAGAAAAAGCCATGAGTTTTTCTATGTACTGAGGATCTGTAAAACTTAGATGAAAATATTTTCTCCCATCGAAAGGAAGGTATGAAAGTCAGTGATATACACATATACAGACACACACACTACAATGAAAACATCCAATTCTGCTTTTTTCATATTATGTATAGTATCTGTCTCTCTAAGATCTGGGCCTTAGCTTCAACAATAGTACTTCTAGACCCAATCTTTCACCAATGAAATCAATAGGGATTATAACTTCGGGTACAACTTCACAGCAGCTGGGTGGTGAGAGTCCCAACTCCAACAGACATTCCCAGCTCTGCTTGAGCGAGCATGCTAAAATAGCAGCGTGGCCACAATGGCACATCAGGTGGCTCAGATTAGCCACCCAGGTACATGCCCAGATGGTTGAGCAGCACTGTACTCATGCCACCAGCTTGAAGAGCTGCCATGGCCACACTGCTATTTTGGTGTGCTAGCTCAATTAGTGCTAGCACGTGTATGTCTGCCGTAGCTGGGAATCATACCTGCTGTGTAGATGTACCCATAGACTAATGACTATAGCATCAGTCCCACAGAAAGGCTACAACCTGCAATGTGCTCTTCCCTCCATGACAATTATGTTTCCCTTGGTGGACAGTCTCCTTTTCCCTTTTAGAAAAAGCTATTTCATTTGTGTGTTTATACAATTACATTGTTTGCCAAATGTGCTAAGTGAGCCATTGTTTGGGTGCTGGCTCTATACCTAGGGGCTTTCCCATTGCATGCATAGATTATTTCCCCATCCTTTTGCACTGCACATGGAACAACATATTGCACCCTCAAGTCATTCCTGCTCAGTTCCACCACCCCGTGGCAGGACCTTTAACTTACTGCATGATTTAAAAAAAGAAAAGGAGTACCCGTGGCACCTTAGAGACTAACAAATTTATTAGAGCATAAGCTTTCGTGAGCTACATGAGCTGTAGCTCACGAAAGCTTATGCTCTAATAAATTTGTTAGTCTCTAAGGTGCCAGGGGTACTCCTTTTCTTTTTGCGAATACAGACTAACACGGCTGCTACTCTGAAACCTGCATGATTTAAATGTGTTTTGTGTAATGCTTGGGGAGCAGAAGTGCAAGGGTGTATATCCCTAAAATTGTTCTCCGACTTTCCTCCTCCACCCTGAAATCATCTTTTCTTTTTAGTGATATGTATTTTGGTTGGGTCTAAACATCCCCCACTCAAAGATCAGAGGACTGAATGTCTGAAGTGCTTAGCACCTCCTTTAAGTGCTAAACTGGATCTCATTCCAGTTTTACACAGGGATAACACCATTGTCAGTGAAATTACAGCAGTGTATGGATCAGGCTTAGGCCCCTATGTACCTGAGGGAGAGGAAAGCATTCAACACCTGGCATTGAGCACTTTACAGAACTCAGCCCATAAACATACTATGGAGCAATGAACACATTCTAAACTAACAGAACTTTCACCCCAAACTAGAATGGAACCCAAAGAAAGCTTTCACAGGCCCACAAATATATGTTAATTCTCCTGATCTATTATTATTACTTGTTTCAGAGTAGCAGCCGTGTTAGTCTGTATTCGCAAAAAGAAAAGGAGTACTTGTGGCACCTTAGAGACTAACAAATTTATTAGAGCATAAGCTTTCGTGAACTACAGCTCACTTTAAGAGCTGTAGCTCACGAAAGCTTATGCTCTAATAAATTTGTTAGTCTCTAAAGGTGCCACAAGTACTCCTTTTCTTATTATTATTACTTGTTATTCCTTTTTAAATGCGGGAAGTTCTTTTCTCAGCACTGTAGAGAGCAGAGTATGACACAACCCTTGACTTAATGCCTTCGCAATTTGTGGGCTTACACAAGTGAGCATCCCTGTTGCTTTCAATGGGAACTATTCTCCCATGGAAAGTGAACATGATTGGTCCTTCAGAGATATGAAAAAATAAGCTTAAAGTTCTGGCTTTGTCTGGGAACAGAAAAGACATGTTGAAATAATGGACCACAGTAAAGGCCCAACTGGAAGTAGGAAATACCATAAGAACAACCATACTGGGTCAGACCAAAGGTCCATCAAGCCCAGTATCCTGTCCTCTGACAGTGGCCATGGTAGGCTATCATCAAGTGAACCATGCCCTGTCACCCAATCCCAGTTTCTGGCAAACAGGGTAGGGACACCATTCCACCTTTCCTGGCTAATAGGTCCATCAATGGCTATCTAGCTCCCTTTTGAACCCTGTTATAGTATTGGCCTTCACAACACCCTCTGGCAAGGAGTTCCAGAGGTTGACAGTGCGTTGAGTGAAAAAATACTTTGTGTTTGTTTTAAACCTGCTACCTATTAATTTCATTTAGTGGCCCCTTGTTCTTGTATTATGAGAAGGAGTAAATAACACTTCCTTATTTACTTTCTGTATACCACTCATGATTTTATAGACCTCTATCAAATCCCCCCCTTAGTCGCCTCTTTTCCAAGCTGAAAAGTCCCAGTTTTATTAATCTCTCCTCGTACGGAAGCTGTTCCATACCCCTAATAATGTTGTTGCCCTTTTCTGAACCTTTTCCAATTCCAATACATCTTTTTTGAGAATGGGTGACCACATCTGCACACAGTATTCAAGGTGTGGGCTCATCATGGATTTATATAGAGGCAACATGATAGTTTCTGTCTTATTATCTATCCCTTTCTTGATGATTCCCAACATTCTGTTCGCTTTCTTGACTGCCGCTACACATTGAGTGGATGATTTCAGGAATCTCATGAGAGATTATTCCTAAAATAATTGTCTCCAGCCCTGTCCTGTAGGCACAAGAAGCTCAGCTACTTCAGATCAGGTTTAAATATCCATGTTTTTGGATACTTACGCCTCTGGAGGCAACCTGCTGTTACCAGCCAAGCTTGCCTTTGCCCACAGTCCCGCCCCTACTTGCTCTGGCCCAGAGCTCCATGAAACCTTAATCTGCCTCTGCAGGCTATTATTATTATTAGTGTATAGCATCAAGTTTGCTTTACAGACAAGTTATGAAGGCAAGGTCTGTGTCCCAAAGAGCTTACAAAGAACAGGGGATGGGATAAGGGATGGTACCTCTCAGTTGTCTAAACAATGGATCCAAACATAGTGGAAGTCTGGAATCCAAATGTGGATCCTGATCTGAATTTCAAAGCTGGCCCACGTCCTAGAATGGTCTGAACTAAGCCTCTTGTTTCAACCACCTCCGAAGTTTCAAGGGGGTCTGCAATCTGAATCCATATCTTCATGTAGATCGTAAGGGTGAGGACACTCATCCACTATAAATTGAGAGGTTTCAGAGTAGCAGCCGTTTTAGTCTGTATTCGCAAAAAGAAAAGGAGTACTTGTGGCACCTTAGAGACTAACAAATTTATTAGAGCATAAGCTTTCGTGAGCTACAGCTCACTTCATCCAATGCATCCGATGAAGTGAGCTGTAGCTCACGAAAGCTTATGCTCTAATAAATTTGTTAGTCTCTAAGGTGCCACAAGTACTCCTTTTCTTTTTTTTTTTTTTTTTTTTATAAATTGAGAGTATATGACCAGACAAGAGTTCTTTACAATCCCTCTGCAGGTACTCAGTAGTTATTGGTCATTTGAGAAGCAGAGATGTCTGCAATGCAGAGTACAAGCCTGTGATTACATACAAGAAATACTTATATTAATTCCTCCAGAAAGGACAATACTGGCAGACAAGCATCCTGGTGCTTCAGCTGCTATCGTTTTTTTACATCCTTTAGATATTTTTGTGAGAAATGTATATGTACAGCAATCAACACATCGCTAACATATGTTTGAACAGATCTGCTAACTAAACATAGTCAACTTATACACACCTTAAACATTATTTGGGAGCAACACTTACTCAAACAAAGCTTACTAATGTTGCGGATGCTCCCGGGCATCGGTGGGAACTGTAATACGTGGATTTAGAGTACTGTATATGCCTCTATTCTGAGTGAGCCACCAGCTTGAAGGACAGCTTGGGACACCCTAACAGGAGTCTGGGACATACCAGACTAGTAACTCTGCCTGGGTGGGGCCATTGTGCCACCCCAGTGTCAGAGATCCTCCTCCCTGAAACCAAACATTATTTATGCAGAGGGATTGCTGTATGATTCTCTGTAATTTAGGGCCAGATAATCAGCTAGCATTAATCAGCACCCATGACACCAATTTACACCTGCTGAGAATCTGAGCATATATATTTGTCCTTTTCCGCTGCTCAACTCTGAATTTTGGATTTCAAGGAGCACAAAGGGCCAAATTCAGCCTTGTTGCCAGTTAGGTGGAAGTCAATAGAGTTACATCAGGGATGAATTTGTCCCTAGAGCACATTTCAGTTGAAGACCTGCTAAACATAACCAGATTTTTACAGCTGAAATTACATAAAGATAAGAGGTTCCTCCCACACACTCTAGCAGAGGGCTGCTCAAACATGGGTTCAGTTTAAGTCACAAAGTTGGTAGTTTAGCCAAACTTGATTGAGATTCAAGTTTGTAGCAGAACCCAAATTTCAAAAATATCTGCTCTAGGAATTATTTCAGGGAAGTGTTTTGGCCTGTGTTATGCAGGAGGTCAAACTAGATGGTCACAATGGTTCCCTCTAGCCTTAGAATCTATGAGTCTACAAATCAAGACAGAAGGGACTATTGTGAACATCTACTCTGGCCATCTGCATAATACATGCCACAGAACTTCCCCAAAATAATTCCTGTTGGAACTACAGCACATCTGTTAAAAAGATATCCAATCTTCATCCAAAATAGCCAGTGATGGAGAATCCACTACAACCCTTGGAAAGCTGTTCCACTGGTTAATTACCCTGACCATTAAAAAGTGTATTTCCATTCTGAATTTGTCTAGCTTCAGCTTCCAGCCATTGGATCTTGTTGTACCTTTCTCTGCTAAACTGAAGAGCTCTCTGTTACCATATATTTGTTTCTCATGTAGGTACTTATAAACAGTGATCAAGTTACCCCTTAATTTTCTCTTTGTTAAAATAAATAGATTGAGAGTTCCTTGAGTCTAGAAGGCATGTTTTCCAATTCCATAAATCATTCTTATGGCTCTTCTCTACACTCTTGCCAATTTATCAACATCTTTTTTGAATGGACACCAAACTGGACACATTATTCCAAGTAGTGCTTGCACCAGGGTTATACACAGAGGTAAAATAACCTGCTACTACCTCAAGATTCCCATTTATACATGTCCAAAGACTGTATTAGCCCTTTTGGCTACAGTGTTGCACTGGAAGTTCATGTTCAGGTGATTATCCAGCACAACCCTCAAATCTTTTTCAGAGTCTCAGCTACCCAGAACAGAGTCTACCATCCTGGAAGTAGAAAAGGAGTACTTGTGGCACCTTAGAGACTAACAAATTAATTAGAGCATAAGCTTTCGTGAGCTACAGCTCACTTCATTGGACTCACGAAAGCTTATGCTCTAATAAATTTGTTAGTCTCTAAGGTGCCACAAGTACTCCTTTTCTTTTTGCGAATACAGACTAACACGGCTGCTACTCTGAAACCTGTCATCCTGGAAGTATGGCCTATATCTTTGTTCCTGGATGTATCACTTCAAATTTGGCAGTATTAAGACTCATGTTGTTTGGTTGTGCCCAGTTTACTAAGCAATCCAGATTGCTTTATCTAAGTGACCTGTTGTGAAGGGGTGTACCAGGGCCTTCGAGGCCCTCTGCTGGAGGCCCTGTGGTTCTACCACATTCCACCCCAGAAAAGGTGTCATGAAGGTAGGTCCTCCAGACCTGCCTAGAAAGACTGCATAGAAGCAGCCAATCTGAGCCCAGCAGCCTCAGTTAAAAGGAGCGCAGGGCATGAGCAGATCAGTTCCTGGGTGGAACCAGAGAAGCAAGGAAGGGTGCTCCTTGTTGATCATAGGAGCTTGAGAGAATCCAGAAGACAGTTTCTGGGGATACTTGCATTCAGTGAAGAGGGTGAGATAAGGGTGAAGAGAAAGGGGCTATGTGGGAAGAGATCCAGGGAATAGCAGCAGATAAGTGGTACGTTGCTGCTGTTTATGTGGTCCCTGGGTTGGTACCCAGAGAAGTCAGTGGGCCTCACTGGGAAAGAAGCCTAAGCCCAAAAAAGGGAACAAGGCTTGTTTAGGAGCCTGAGGGAAGGGTGGGATTTAAAGCACCCAGAGGTGGGTCTGGAGACCTTGATGAGGGTAGCTAGTTTTGTTGGACTTCTGCTACCCCACAAGGGGTTTGTCCATTTTTTGACAGAGAGTCACAGAAGACCTACCTAGCAAGATCAGCAACCTACAGGGGGCACCAGGAACAGTGGGGGGAGAAAAGATTACAGCACCACACCCAGCTGACAGGAGGCACTCAGGAGGAGAGTATACACAGTCCCACCTGTCCTCCATTATTTCACTTCCCCATCCTTTGTCATCTGCAAACTTTATCAATGAGGCTATTGTTTTCTTCCCGATCGTTGATAAGCATTAAATAGCATAGGGCCAAGAACCAATCCCTTCTAGACCCCACCAGAACACCAACTCATTGATGACACCCTGTTTACAATTACAATGTGAGGTCCATCAGTTAGCCAGTTTAATATGACACACATTAAAAGTTTAAAGTTTGTTTATAGTTTGAGTTGTGCAAAATATAAAGTACATGATGTCTGGGTTTACACTCTCTTGCAATGGAGAGCCAAGAACAGAGAAAAATCAGCATCAGACTTTGCCACTTGTGCATTCACTGCATTTCACTTGCCTTTACAGGCACCTGTTGAACTAGAAAAAGATTTATAGAGCAAGGGTATAGAACAAGAGTTTACATTTAAGGATTTTCAGAGACACTTTGTGTTCTTGATACCTTCTCTTATAGTCAGAAATAAACCAAAGAGTCATAGGCATCAAACTGTATACATCAATGGCAGAGATAAGAAAATGTCTGCTGCTTGGGCTATAGGTGGTAAGCACTGGGCTAATGAGCTAACTTACGCCATCTTGAGATCTGAGTTCAAATCCAGGCACAGAGAACATGTGGAAGTGCTCTCACACTTTTACTGCATATCACACAACCATGATTGGCAACCCCTGCACAGGGAAGATCTGGGGCTCACATGAGAAGACTGGTAATAAAGTCTCATGCTTGGGGGCATAAAATGTTTTCCTCTAGAGAGCACATGAGTTTTATCCAAATGTTTGAACAGAATCTCCAAGACTTTTGAGGTTCGACTGTCACCCGGTACTAATATAATAGAGCAATCAGATGTTTGATGTAAAAACATAGCTGACCAGGTTACTGCTGTCAGAGCACCTGAAGACTCGTCATTGCCCTCAGACGGTTGCATTAATATTATAAGTGGGTTTGTTACCACATTCTTAGAACCCAAACTCATTGTCTCAAAAAAAGTCACTCCCACCACAAGAGTTATCAGAAGCCAAGCAATCACTATGCAAGAAAGCATATTAAACGCAAGTGTCCCATAAAGAATTTGCTGTGAGGTATTTCTTGCTTTGACATGAGGTAACAGGGATGGGGGCTTTTAGAACTTCAAAAAAGCTGACCTAATGCAGAAAAATATTCACTTTTCAAAGTCTTCCATGTTGCAAAGAACATATTAGTCTAAGAAAAGCAGAAGGGCAGTGAGAGGTGTCCCCAGCCCACCATGCTGTTCTGTAAGGAGGGAGCTTCCATCCCCAGTCAGAAAGTGCAATAAAATAACGCTAGTTGCATATTCAGGTCCAAGATTCTCTTAGCAAAGGATGCAAGGGGCGTAAAGCCAAGGAGCCCTTTGCTGACTACCGGATTATCCGTGCAGGTCTGCTCTGTGGCCTGTTTCAGCCCCAGCCTGGGGGCCTCTCTGATTTAGACAGCTGTCTATGGTCTCTAGGGGACAACATGCCAGTTGAGAATTAGGTGAATGCAGATACATTCCCCACCCCTTCTTGCCCCTTACCAGAGGTGCACAGATGGCCTAGGAACAGGTTTTCCAGCAGAGAGCTCTGGCATGACCCTGTTGCCACTGGAAGACATAGGGGAACAGTTGATGTGCCACAGACTTGTTGCATTATGCCAGCTGAGAGCCCTCCTTGGTCATCCCCCCAACCCTGAATTCTTAGCTGATGAGTTAGAATCGTATTTGGCCACTGTGTGCTACCTGAGTGGGGGGTGGGGAAAATGGGAAAAGAGTTCAACTTTGACTGGTATTAGGGGATGAGAGAGCTGCAGTAGCACCCCTTACTCACAAGCTAGTGAAATTTGTAGTGTGTAAAAATGGAGCTTCACATTTGAATGATTAATTGCAATAAAACTTTAAAATGCTGAGAACAGTGACCAGTCACTGAGAATTTTGCATTGATTTAGTTCAATCAGGCTCTTCTCTACAGACTGTTTCTGAGGGAGGTGGGGAGCTAAGGGTCATCATATTCTTGCAGTCATGGAAAAGCATAGTGTCTTGGAAACAATCACACAGTGTAGTCTTTGGCTTCAACAAATATCTCCAGACCCCAAACACGCTATCATCAATTTGCCTTTTCATACTTTGGAAAAAGACTTGTTTTTCCTTCTTGAAAAAGGAGCCCTGACCTGTCATCAGTTCCTTCCCCTGAAACATATCAAAGCGCAGACAGTAAAGTGATGTTTTCATTCTAAATTCTGTGGGGAAAATATGGAGTAGCTTTTCTCTCAAGGAAATAACCTAACAAGACCACAGTGATTACAACAATTGGCTAGAACATATCAGAAAAATGCAATCCTTGCTCCAAAGCAAAGAATTCAAAGAAAGGAAATTCCAAGCAACATGTTTATACGCAGCTTAATATAAAAAAAAAAGCTGCTTTCTTGGTTCTTCAAAACAGGATCCTTGAGCGCTGTTGACAAAATATGTTCTCAAATAAAATAAACTACATATTTACAATATTAGGGATCTATGCGTAGTTCTTCAGTTCCTTTAAACTGTTTGATCAGCTTACCCAACTGCAACTTGTACAATTCCCCCCTCCCCCAAAAAAAGACAACTTGAGGGTAGGCCAAAATTCTACTCCCAGGGCTTGTCTACACTACAAAATTAAATCAACTTTATCCAATTCAACCTGGAGCCTCCAAATGAAGTCGATTGAGCACGGTGTAGCCATGCACATTGTCTTGATGGAGTGTGTCCTCACCAGCAGTGCCTGCATCGATGCACAAAGCAGTGCATCGTGGGTAGCTATCCCAAGCTGCAACTTGCCACAGTTTGTTTTGGGAAGTTTGTGCAGTGCCTCATGGGACCAAAACATTGTTGCAGGGGAGAATGGGAACATTGCTGTAGATATGAGGGAAGAAGCAAAGTGCATCATAGGATGCTGACGCAAACAACCCAGTGGTTTTCACGCCATAAAACTGCAATGCATATGCTATAACCCCAGAAGCGTGGAGCCTGCTCAGTTGTGCATTCTTGCTGTGAGCATCTCAAACACCTTGCACCATCTCCTGCAGTATTTCCAGAGCCAAAGTAGTGTCTACTGTGCGATGTCCTGCAAGCCATTGAAAAAATAAAATAAAATTTACAGTTGCTGCTGGCAGTCACAGAGCAGCTGTACTCTGTTGAGCGCCGTTTCTGGTCCCGTGAAACAAGCACTGACTGGTGGGACTGCATTGTTTTGTGCGTATGGGATGATGAGCGGTGGCTGCGGAACTTTCAGATGCGGAAGGCCACCTTCCAGGAACTTTGTGCAGTGCTTTCCCCTGCCCTGCAGTTCAGCAAAATAAAAAATTAGAGCTGCTCTGGCAGTGGAGAAGTGAGTGGCAATCACTATTTGGAAGTTTGCAATGCCAGTCAGTGGGCAATCAATTTGGAGTAGGTAAATCAACTGTGGGAGCTGCTGTGCTCCAAGTTTGCAGGGCCATTAATAGACTTCTGCTACAAAGGGTAGTGGGAAATGTGCAGCACATAGCGGATGTTTTGCTGCAATGGGGTCCCCCAATTACTGTGGAGCGATAGATGGCACACATCCCCATCTTGGCACCAGACCACCTTGCCAAAAAGTACATAAACTGAAAGGGATACTTTTCAATGATGTTGCAAGTGCTGGTGGATCATGGGGCATTTCACCGACATCAACGTATGATAGTTGAGAAAGGTTCATGATGCGCACATCTTTAGGAACGTGATCTGTTCAAAAAGCTGCATTCTGGGAATTTCTTTCCAAACCACAAAAATGAACATTATAGGCATCTCAATGTCATCAGTTATCCTTGCTCCTATGGCTCATGAAGCCATACACTGGCCATCTGGACAGCAGTAAGGAATGGTTCAACTATAGGCTCAGCAAGTGCAGAATGGTAGTTCAAGTAGTCTATTAACAAGATTGGTCCTTAGTGAGGAGAACATCCTCATAGTTATAGCTGCCAGCTGTGTGCTCCATAGTATCTGTGGGGGGGAGGGAAGGGGGGGATTTTCTGCAGGGGTGGGTGCATGGCAGCCATTTTTGAGCAGCCAGACACCAGGGCAATAAGAAGAGCACAGCAAGGGTGCTGCATATCTGCAAGGCTTTGAAAAGCTATTTCAATAATGAATCACAGTAACGTGAGCTGCTTGTCTGCATTGTGCTTTCCCAAACCTTCACCTGCCTTGTATTACTGTCCCTGTAAAGCCAACCCCCTACCCAAGCCCACTGCTTCTACTTAATAAGGCACATTTATTTCTCCCATCCATTTACCCTTTTTTTTTAAACAAAGAACAGGAAGTGAGCTGTAGCTCACGAAAGCTTATGCTCTAATAAATTTGTTAGTCTGTAAGGTGCCACAAGTACTCCTTTTCTTTTTGCAAATACAGACTAACACGGCTGCTATTCTGAAACTTGGGGAAAAGGGGTTGTAAAGTTGGAACGGGAGAAACGTTTTCAGCTGTGTAACATAACACTGCATTCCAGACCATCAAAGATCTGTGAATGGGCACCTTCTGTTCCTTGTGCCCCCCAAGTTAAGTGAAAGGGATAATGGACTTTTTGCCCACACCTTATGGGATGCTTAGGGGAGAGCAATTCTGTGCCAGGTGATGCTGGCTGGCGGTCCACCAGGGTCTGCAGAGGAACTCTACTCTCCTGCTTCTGTTCCTGCAGTTCAACCAGATTCCTCAACATGTCTGCTTAGTCCCTCATAATCGGAAGCATCGCATCCTGTGCTGCACACTCTTGCTCACTGGAAGCTTTCCTGCTCTCCATGTCCATATCTAATTTCTGACAGTGAAATCCTCCACACTCTCAGTTCTGTGTCAGCTGTCCTGGAGGTGTTCATTATCTCAGTGAACTTCTCCTTCTAAATCAGCGAAAGGATGCTTTCAGGTGTTGATGACATGCCAAAGGACACTTTTCCAGCTGTCAGTCATGGGAAAAAAAAATAAAGGAGCCATTGTACATGAATAAAATGTTTCCATAGCAAGGCTGTTTTCATAAAACCCCCCATCCTTACTACACTAGGTGCAAGCCATAACAATCAGAATCCATAACCGTTCACTGTGCTGTTTTGCTGCTCTAGTCATGGTGAGTAGCCCCCGCTCCCCACGGTCATAGGTGACCACACTTTTAATGAAGTTTATAGCAGGCTCATGACAGGAGCAGAGGTAGCTACTCGAACAGTGGCCCTTCGCCATAGCACCATGGGAAGCTGTTCACGAACCGGCGGGGGGGGGGAGGGGGCGGCGGCAACATTTTCACTCCCAAATTGTGGACTCTCATGTGGGGCCACAGACCCCTATCAGGCACTTTAAACTACTTGCCAACCCATGGCAAGCACAGTAAGGGCACATTAGCAGCTTCGTAGTTTGGCGATCTGGAATGTGTGTGTGTGTCTGTGTGGGGAGGGTCTACATGCCCTTCCCCCCCTTGTAAGAGCACTTTTAATGAGAACTTCCCCGGTTTCCCCTAGGTACCTTATGTAAGATCAGTCTCCTGAGGGTAACAGAGGTGGAAAGGAAGGAGATGCTGCAAGTGTCTGGGTATAGACCCAGTCCTTATGATGCTATGCTGTGTACCTCAATGATCCCAGCAGAATTAATTCAGGAGTTGCATGGAAAAAGAAAAGTGTCCTATCATGGTGGAAGAAATAAGACTGCCCTGCCCAGAAACCTTCTGCAAAGGATTGCAGAGTACCTCCATGAAAGTTTCCTAGAGATATCCATGGAGGATTCCCAGGCTATCCCAGCCCACATGAACAGTCTTTTCTGGGGGCCACCCTCAGTGTAGCTAGAGCAGCCTCTTGTAAGCAGAGAGCCACAGCACCTTGCTTTTTCTTCACAGAGAACATGCAATACCACCAAATGTGTCTGCCCACTAAAGTTTAACTGGACTTTGATTGTAACTGTATACTCACCAGATGTCTGCCACCGTGATGTCTTGCAACTAACAGGGCTCAAGGGTTAAAAATATTTCCTGGATCTCTGGGAGAATGGATCCACCACTCACCTGTCTCCCATTCTCCTCCTCCTCCACCATATCATTCTGCTTGTTGTCCCTAGACTCATACCTGTGAGGTGTCCATGTTGTTTGTGGGGGTGCTTTGTCTCCCTTGCCTTCTGGTATGCTTGGTGAAGTTTTTATTTTCACATAGGACTGCTGTGTGTCCCTCATGTAGCCCTTCTCCCTTATTCCACAAGTGATCTTTGCGTAGATGTCAGCATTTCTTCTGCTGGATCAGAGCTCTGCCTGCACAGACTTCTTCCCACACAGCGATGAGATCCACCTCCTCTTCAGACCAGGATGGAGCGTGTTTGGGGCAGGTAGTCTCCATGATCAGCTGTGCTCAAGCTGGCATGCTCCCAATGCTGATCAAACAGGAAATGAGAAATCAAGAATTCCTGGGGCTTTAGCAGAGGAGGGGCTGTCTCCTGTGTACCTGGCTGCAGAGTTGAGAAAGATCTCCACAGTGGAAACAGATGAGCACTATGGGACACCACCTGGAGGCCAATTAAGTCAAATTACACTATGCTGCGTCAGCACTGCCTCGCAGTTGACCCATGAACATTAAATTAAGGGCTATGCCTCTTATAAAGTTGACATTAGAGGTGACTTAGGTTGGCATAAAGGACCCAGTAGTGTAGACACATACATTAACAGATCAACTTAAGGTGGCTTCCTTCAATCTAACTTTTTAGCGTAAACCAGGCCAGGGGAGTTGGCAGGGATGCAGATGACAGCCAGGTCACTCATTAGCATTGTGGATTGTATTCCTCAACTATTTCCCCACTCTCAGGGAGACCTGTACTGACTGGCCTCCTGGGCCGCTCTAACTGGATTCTTTTCCTCCCTGGAAGTGTTCTAAAATGTTTTGTGCTTGTGAATATTAGATTTTGTGGTAAAATCCCCCTGCTCTGGAATCTGCTCCTCTGTGGTTCTGCCACCTCAGAGTGTTCCTTTGCTATATATTCTGCACTAGCTCTCTGTGTAACCCCAGCTTGACATCAATGGGAGCTAAGCATGGAGATCAAATACTGCATGTATACTAGGGATCTGATTTTCTGCATGTGCTGAATCTGCTCTTTTCCCTAAAATACTCTTCCTCCCCTATCCTCCTAGACCATACTAGAAGCTCAATCATTCAACTCCCATGACTGATCCTTACTTGAGGGGTGGGGTGGGGTGGGGGGGAGGGAAAGGAGGAGGAGGAGAGAGAGAGGGGGAGGGAGGAACAGCACCATTGATGCCAGTGGGACAGCTCACCAAAGCAAGGATTCATCATAAGAGTTGGCACCATAGGCCCCTATTTCAATTTTGGCCCCTTTTCAGAAATTCAGATTGCCAAATTTTAAAAGAAATTAGTACCTACAGCTAGATGTCTAAACCCAGATTTAGGCATCCAGGCCCAGAACCTCAAAGGTATTTAGGCACCTAAACCGCACTGAACAATGGGGGTTAGTGTCTGTACATACCCAGGCTACAATACAGACTAATGAGTAGTGGTGTCTTCCTTGCCCTGTAACCTGGGGTGCCCTTTACAAGACTTTGCTCCTGTAGCCTTACAGTCTGGCCTGTATGCAAGTCACTCCCAGCGGGGTGCGTGTGCCGCAGCCTACATTGCAGAGTGACCCCAACACACTCCCAGTCTTAGATTTCCCCCCAGAAACGTCTGTCTTGCGTTACCCAGCCATCTCCTAGACTAAGAAATAAAGTCCGTATTTCTAGTACTACAGATTCAAATAATGTGCACACACCTTGTTACCCCATTTGGAGTTTCACAGACACTTCAATTTAAATTGAGTATTCTGAAATACTCACAAGTGTATTAGCCACAAAGAGAATGAGTACAGGTAATGAAGCATAAAAGTCAGAAATAGTTACAAGAAAAAAGAAAAACACAACTGGGTTCTAATTTAAACTGTTAAATTTAAAGTAAGGTTCTCACTACATGCTCTCAGCAGTCTTGCCTACCAAAATTCTTAGGTCAGGACCCTTTTCCAGTTCAATGGCTGCTTCCTTTGTCACTTCTGATGCAGTGACCTGATAGAGAAAAAGAAACTAAAGAGGGGTGCCTGGGAGTGTTTGTCCCTCCTTTTTATAGGGTCAGTCCCCCTCTTTGAAAACATTTCCAGTTGAGATTCTGGAGACAAAGTCTATGGAGAAGGATGTTCCCTGCTGCTTTTCCTCACCTGTTTTAGGTTTCTTTGCCTACCCTTTGTGCTTGAGGACTTGGTTTACTACTTAAATGCAAACAAAGCAGAGCACACATTCCTTTGTTCAAGACGAACCTGTTTGCCAACTTCTGCTGTGGTTTGGAACATATTATCCCCAGGGCATTTTAACTTCAAACAATGTTGCCACACCTCCTCAGGATAATATTGACCAGCAAATCAGGAGTATTCAGAGGATCTCTCACAAGGCATACCTTGTGCCAAGATTACTACAACAGCGTAGGATGTGGACACAGAGGTACATTCTGTTAGTGTCAATATCTTTGAAAGCCAAGCTGAGGACCAGATCTTCAAAGGGGTTGACTGACTTCTTTAGCTCCTCCCAAAACCCATGGGAGCAGAGAGCACTTTTGTAAAACACGCAGTTTATTTAGTTTCAAACGCGTGTTTAAATAAGGAAACTTTTGACCCACACCTATGAGATATGGGACAGCAATTTTCTGCTACTGTGTCTAATTTATATGTAAACTGAGTAAATACGCCAGATAGAGCTGTCAAAGGACTATCCCTTCATTGACTGTTACGAGTCAAGCCAAAGCCTTTTAATGCCAACTGTTGATTCAATACCTGTAGAAGCCTGGACACTGAAGGGCAAAAGCTCCTTACTTCAAAAAGGGAAATTGTGTTTTAAAACTGGCTGTTCCAGCACTGTCAACAGGACAGCTCTCTCTCTGTTATCTCAAATACTTAGAACATTACAATTCTTGAGAGGCTTCTTCCTTTTATAGAGATGAGTGTATTCTCCCCCACTGGCAAATGACAAATTTGAAAGAGACCCATAGGTTTTAGATTTAGAAGTTTGACAAACCAAACAGCTCAGTAGATGTTGGGCTTTTGCGACTTGAAAGCTGCTCTAATCCGACAGCAAAGGAATCAGGGGTGGGGAGAAGATGGCAAAAAAAGGCTTTTGTGGAAGATATCAACCAGAAAATTGTACTGTAGACAGTGCTTTGTCACTTCACTGTTGACCAGTGACTCAGCTGGTTCGTTTAGCTCAGCAAGCTGATTTCTAATTACACCAAATGTCGGCTTGTCAGTGGATTCAACGTTTCCTAAATGGATGCTCCTCACGTCATTACCTCACCCCCTGCACTGAAAAGCATCGATGTGGGGGCAAATGGTTGACAGAAAATTGGGCTTGGATGATTTTAAACTGTTATACAGGAAAAACCACCATCACCACACACCCACCACACACTAATTCCAACAAATGCCCTAGAATGAAACAGCAGGCTTCTCTATGGGGTTTACCAGCTGCACAGAAGACAGTTTTAACTGAGTTCTTGTTTTGGTGCCAGTGTAACAGCTGTAGCAGCTGCGGTTGCCTTTTACCACCCAGCAGGGGCACCTGCTAGGGCCAAGGAAGTGAAAACCCACAAAGATGCAATTTTCTTTTAATTACAGTGGTCCGTACTTGGCACCCAGCCATGCAAAACAATGACTACTCTCAGATGGAGCTCCCAGATGGGCTTTTTTTGACAATGCCCATGGGGACTAGGTTCGGGTGGCTCTAATGTTATTGGGGGACAGAATGGGGTACCCTGTATGTATGGTCACTGTAAGAAAAGTAGCCCAATAGCCCCAGCAGTATGTTACATTTGTTTAGACTGGTTAAGCAACTTACTGTGCCTTTCAGAACAGCTTGGCCACAACTACACCTGCACCTCCGTGGGTATAGCAGAGATGTGGGGGATGGACAATCTTCTTCCCCACAGAGCATCCACACAGAAGGCAGCCGTGAGTTGGCTCCGAGTATTCCAGTGTGAAGAGGAAGGTTAATTGGCTAGAGGTCTCTGACTGGCGAGGCTGTGGAAAGGGCACTGCTGGGTGGGACCTCATCTCTATCCTCTGTGCAGTTGGATAGTTGCACCAGAGAAGCACTTGCTGTGCCTTTCAAAAAGGTGCACCATGCTCTCCCTCACCTACCTCATACAAGCACGATGTCCCCTCACTGCCACATGGGTAATATGCCTGCTCTCTCTTCACTGAGCCTCATAAGAGATATTATTTGTCCCTGTAAGTCTAACAGACAGCATGGGCACGGAATCAAGGTCGGTAGCCAAACTGTAGCTATTGCCCCCACCCCCAGGTCTGGCTCTGTTTTAACTCTTTGAGCCCAAGGTTAAGATTAATCACCTGGCAATACAGATTGTGGTGGAAAGCTCAGAGGGAGAAGGCTCTCTCAAATGCTGTCAGCAGAAAACAGAAGAGTTGGTAGATAATTTTAATTTGTAAATGCTTTAAAACAAAGTGATGCAGTTTACACACCAAGTTACCTTCGGGTCCAAATTAGCAAAACTCCATTGAAGTCAAATTAACCTGTTTATACCAGCAAAAATTTGGCCCCATGAGCAGCTACCCAACTGGTTCCATCCACCATGTTAGAGGGATAAATAAATGGGACAAGGTAAAGTAACTATCTGAAGGATTTTTATTAGTCTCCTTTCTCTCTCCCCCACCCTGATCTTAACTTGTCCTCCTCCCCCCCCCCCAAAAAAAAACCCACCCACATTTTATTCACTTTACTCAATCCTCACCGAGTCAAAAGTGCCTGGGATAAGGTCAGTTGGCTAAATCCTGAAGCACTCATTCAATGGACAGCCAGGGTTCCTGGACACAATTAAGCACCCATCTGCATTACAAAGAGCCGTGGCTACATATTTTCAACTTGTATTGTGGACATGCCCTGGAGTAGTTTCAGGTTGGTTTTGGCCTATGGAAAGGGCTGCCTTAATTAGAGTGGGTAACATTTCCAAAAGCACCTTAATGACATGGCATCCTGAATTCTATTTTCTAAAGGGATTTAGGTGCCTAAATACATTTGAGGATCTGGGCCTTAAGGACATAAGGATGATTGAAAGTCATTGGGAATTAGGAGCCTAAGTTACTTGGGTGACTGAAAAATTTTCCCCAGTCTGCTAAATTCTGCTCTCAACTTCACCTGTGAAACCCCATTGACTTCAGTGGAGTTGCACACCTGTAATTGCCTTCACTCAGCTTTCCTACTTGATTTCCTATAGGTAGGATGACCAGATGTCCTGATTTTATAGGGACAATCAGATTTTGGTGTTTTCTTCTTCTATAGGCACCTATTACCCCTCCACCCCTGTCCCAATTTTTCCACACTTGCTATCTGGTCGCCCTACTTGTCGGGCAAGTAATCATCCTGCATGATACTCTGCCTATTGGAGACACATTGTGCCATGCTGGCACTGGCCAGTCTTGGGGCAGTGGCAGAGTTGTACTGCCACATGGGGTGTTCAAAGAGGAATTGTGCAGCAAGAGGTCCAAGTCATTCCATAGCTCCCCAGGGTGGACCATGCTCCTCTCCATACAGCTGGCCATTTCAACCGGCCTGTGCTGAGAGAAGGAATAGGAGCATGGCTCTGCATCTGCCTGGCCCCTTTGGGGTTTCTTGCATCTCCAGGGGCATAGAAGGGAACAATCCTAAGCTGCCTGCAGTGCAGCCTGTGATTACACTGTCCTGCACAAGGGCCAGGCACAAGCAGGGAAGTCTCCTTGTGTCTCCCTCTCCCCTGTGAGCTCACAATGCATCCATGCAAGGGCCAGACAACCTGGCCCTCAATATCCATTCCCTCACGTATGGTCATATGAGGGATCATTAGCCCGTGCTGTAATGAGGGATGTTCACTGTATTTATCAGCCTACCACAAAGGCTAGCTTTCACCACTCACTGACTGGATTCATGGAGCAACTGGATAGAAGAACTGTTATTCTCAGCACACTCTGCCAGTTCAGTGGGCTGACATTCACATCCTCTAGGAGGTGAGACAAGGGGCACATGCTGGATCCTCACATGCCAAAATGAGAGGCATCAGTCTCCCAGTCTTCCCCAGTGCCAGAAAGGAGCTAGTGCTGAAGCCAGAGCAAACATCCTGCCAGTATTCATTCCAGCCATGCAGTATCGCATGAGATATGGAGACCCTGTATTCCATCAGCATATATTGCTATGGGACAGAGAGAAACCACGGTCAATGGACAGCGATTTCTTGCTTGCAATGGCAACAATGACTGTTTGTTCAAGGGAAACAAGTGATGATAGAAGACAAGCTATAGAGAAAGCTTCTCGCTTCTTGTGCCCAATAGATTAGAGGAATTATTCACTAAAGACTGGAGCTAGACATTGAACTGAGTGGGCTTTTGATAAGTCTGTAGCTACGATTCAGCTTCTGAAGAACTTTATTCCAATTGAAGTGTAATATACAGCACTGAACAATACTTGGGGTTCTTTAGAAATGTAAACTGGGGATTTGCCTGCCTTTCTCTGGCCCAGTCATCAGTGACTTCATTACAAATAAAAGTTTTCCATTCAGAATTCCTGCAGGATTGTTCATTAGCCATATCTATAAGGAGGAGCATCAAACCACCATTAATGTAGCTTTTATGAAGATAGTTGGCCTGATTCTCCTCCCACACTGGAGAAAGTCTATTCAAATCAATGGGGTAAAGAGGGGTGCAGGAAAGAGTCAGGGCCATTGACTTCAGTGGAGTTCTTCTAGTGCTAGACATCAGAAGTGTGAGGAAAATCAGGCCTGAAGCATGATAGGCAAATTATCCAAATAAAAAGTCAAAATTTGGAAGACAATTTTATGTCTGACCATCCTCTTCCTCTGTTGAGATATGTGAGGAGACACATCAAGCTGTGCAAAATGGCTGAAATAAATGCCCATAGGCACAAGGCATTCACCTAGCTGTTATCAGGCTTTAGACCAGGGTTGTATGTGTGGAGGGGGGAGGATATGGGCTGCGAGGGAACGTATGGAATGAAACCAGTCTCATTGTATATGATGCATCAACATGCTCACTAGAGGCTCAAAATTATGCTGTGAAACCTGGCCTCCTGGAGTGCACAGGCTGTGCAAGACAGAGCCTTCCAGTGCAGTCTAGCAGACCTTTTGATGGAGGTAGATTTTCCTTTTTCCAAAAAGGATAGTGAACTGTTGCCTCATTCACAGTGCATCCTGCTACTTGGCTGATGAATAACAGCCCTGCAGAGAAACCAAAAGCATAATGGAAGAGTACAGGCCAGATTCTTCTGGATGATGGAGCAGACTTGCATCACTCCGCACCCACAAAGCTACCCTATAGCCAGCTTAGGCTGCAGCTAGAAAATTTCCCCAAAGCAGAGGATTCTCTAGCAGCTAGAAGCTGCTGGTCAGCTCTTACAGTCTCCTCCCCAACCTCTGGCCCAGGTGGCATGGCTAGGAAAGGGGGCATGGCTTTGTCTCTCATGTCCAGTTGATCTCTAGCTGCTGAAACGGTTTCTTACTCTAGTTTAAACAGGGGATTAGAAAGGCACTTAGATGACTCCAAGACTGGGGCAGGGCATCTTTGTACTTCATCGCCTCAGCTGAACCAAGCTCCTCAGCCACAGCTGAGAATCTAGGCCTATATTGTAATGCAGAGTTAAGGTGGCAAAGGCTACCTTAACTTTGGTGTTTCATGAGTTTTGAGTATTTTTTTTTTGCACTTAAGGTTCTTTAAATGCAATTTGTTGTATACAACTCTGAATTATGCCTATTTGCTATCCCTAATTTTAAAGCATTACCTCCCCAGGTAATCTCTCAAAACATTGTACTAAGAGTCGGGCCAAATGCTACTGTCAGTCACGCCTCCACAACCCTGTTGCGTTCAACACCAGTGCAAGAGCCAAATGTGCCCAATGTCTTAACCCTTCTCTCGGGGCTGTCTCCTAACCCTAGTGTAAGGGGACTGTTGCCCCCTTACTAACAGTCAGTGGGGGTGTTTTAGTTGCTAGCTCCCAGTACTAAAAGGGGGAAGGGTCGATGGGAAATCAGGACCCTGACACGGACAGCCCCCAGGAACAATGGGGAGAGGCCAATGCTCCAGGTCAGCCTGAATGACGGCCGGGCAGGCTAATCAGGGAGTCAGGAGGCCAGGGAGGTCCCATCCTCCGTGTGAGCTGGATTTGCCTGGGTCAGACAGAGTGGGGCCGAGCTAAGGAGAAAGCAGAGGCCCAGGCTGAGCTGGGGAGCAGAGATGGGCCAGATCCAGAGGTACCAGAAAAGCAGCCCAAAGAGAGCAGACCCTGTCCTGGGAGCAGAGCTGCAGCAACCAGAGCCAGAGGGGCCAAAGAAGCAGCCCAGGGAGCTGGAGGCAGAGCAGCAGCAGTAGCAGTGCAGAGACAGAGTGGTGCAGCTGGGGCTGGAGCAGTCCAGAGCTGGGTGCGGTGAGCAGCTGGGGAGAGCGAGGGGGACCCTGGGCAGCAGGCCCAGCACAGGGAGATGCCTGGGCCAAGGGGCTCTGCAGGCCAGGCTTGGATCGTAACCCCGACAAGGTGGGGGCAACACTGGGAAGAAGGGTCCTACCACTTAGAGCCTGAGAGCGTGTGGCCACCACCAGCGCAAGTGTCCAACCCATAGCATCTCTGCAGCACAGCCAGGGCCTGGGACTGACAAGGAACAGACTGAACTGCCCGGACATTCCAGAGACAGTGTTTGTGATGTTCCCTGCCACAGAGCGGGGTGACGTGTTTCCTTTAACCTTTCCCATTTTTCCTTATTCTTTTTAAAATTAATTGTTGATTTAAATAACTTGCATTTGCTTTAAATTGTATGTAATGGTCAGTGAGTCAGAGAAGTACCCAGTGCAGAGAGAGTACCCCAGAGTGGGGACACCCTAACCCCTGTCCTAGATGACCACAGCAGGGTTGGGGGTTGAGCCTCCCAGGAATCCTGGGCCCAGTCTTGTTGGGGTTACGAGGACTCTGCCAGACAGGAGAGTGGAAAGGGAGTCCTCAAGGGCAGGGAGATAAAGGAAGTGGGAGTGAGGACTCAGATCCTTTTGCTAGCCCACTTCACTGGGGTAGTGCAGAAGCCAGGAAAGTTCCCCACAAGAGTGAGACTATTCCCCCGCTTATACTAGCACACAGGCTAAGTAGCCAGGATGTGCTTTAAGTAGTGCCTGGGGGAGCAGCAGGAAAGGAAAACATCCCATTCTGGCCTCTGTGGGGCTGCTGCTCAGAGCTATAATAATCCCTTGATTCAATAGCAACAAGCAAAACAGCAAGCAAGCTAAGTCATGGGAAAGATCTTTACTGAGAGGCCTATGCTTGTTTGGTAGCAGCGTGACCCAGCTTGCATGGTTGAGCCCTAGCATCCTATCAAAGTCCCTCGAAGCCTGACCCTCTTTCAGATCATCATACTACAGATCCACAAGGCTAAACAGTCAGTAGATCCATGTAGTTGCAGATACATTAGCTCAACTCTTATTCTCCACCCCCATGGCAGAGGCAGGAACTGAACTCAGCCCCTTTGAGTCCTAAGGTGGTATCTTAGGCTGGAGAGGAACAGTGGCCCTGTGGCTATTCGTCAGTTTCTCATTCATAGTTATGCCTCACAAGATAAGCACGGAACTTCCTTCTTTTTCTTCTATTAAAGTAGCATGTGTTGTAGGTAACTACATAACATTACCTAAATATTTTATTCTCTTTAGGCATTCCCTATATTGGGGCAGGAAAGACAGAGAACACCTCATCTACTGAGGTAACATTCTTTACCCATCTTGGCAGAACTGAATCATTTTTGAGATCAACCAGTCTCTGCCAATACTCATAAACATCAATGTTTCTCTGGGGGAGGTTAAAGACTGAACTAAAGGGTACATGGTACTGAGCCAGTTTGAGCTGACTTTGGATTTAAGTACATACACACAGACAGAATAAGCACTGCTGGTTAGCGTCATGCTGGACTTTACATTTAACGGACCCACAGTCAGGTGGCTCAGTCTTCATTCTATCAACAGCTGCAGTAAGAGGAGCTCCCTTTGCACACAATAGCTGTGTGAGGGTTTGAAAAGCCTATTGACGTGAGTGGAGTTCCTGGGCCAACACACATCCCCCCCCCCATAGCTCTGTTTAAGCTACCCTGAACTCTGGCGTTAGCTCCAGTCTCCTGTTTCCCCAAAGTGTGGGATTCTAGGTGACTCCCTGCTTCAGGCTGGACTCACCCTTATAAGAGATGCAGAGTATTGGGATGCTCCCCAAATCCCATTTCCACTGCAGAGGTGTGGAAATGAGTACTGGGACCTCCCTGGTATTTCAATATAAAATGTGGGCAAGCACTGCATTTTCTTTTGCAAACAGATGCTGTGACAGCTCTTGGGGTACTTAGGACTGAGAGTCACTCAGTTAGTCCCTGCCTTCAGAGAGATGGTGTCTTGTCGATGATAGCTAGATGTCAACTCCCGACCACCACTAGTCTTTCAGCCACTCAAGCACTCTCCTCTGGGCAATGTCAGCCCTGTCTTTGCCTTGCAAGCAAAGTGTTCCCCCAGGATATCCAGCCCTGACACTCAGAAATCCCAGATCTTTTGGTCCCAAAGGAGCAAGGTACCCAGTTTAACCTTAAACCATTTTTCCCATACAACACACAGAACTTGTAATGAAGCACAAGAAGGTTTAAGAAAGAATACAGATTCCACTAGAAACAAGAAAGTGATTGAAACAAATGATTACAATACAAAACAAAGTAATTGAACATGACCTAGGGCTTACACTTATCAATAGTTACTAGTAAAGTAGGTTTCTCACCCCCAAAGTTCAGTCTGTTGCAGAACTGCCTGGCT
The DNA here is from genome assembly GCF_009764565.3 of Dermochelys coriacea. Classification (NCBI taxonomy): domain Eukaryota; kingdom Metazoa; phylum Chordata; order Testudines; family Dermochelyidae; genus Dermochelys; species Dermochelys coriacea. The sequence continues at coordinate 129,034,120 of NC_050071.1, forward strand.
TCACCGGAACCAGGATCCAAATTTTCATGAAAAGCCTCCCCCCCGTCCCCTCTCCCAAACAAGCTGTGTCCTCAGTGAATGGATCCAGAGTGCCTCTTTCCACTCTGTTTCAGTGTTACAATCTTGTCTTTATTGATATAGAGGGTGATTCCACCTATTATAATGTTCCTGTTTTACATCCAAATGGTTTCAGTTGTTTGCAGTGGTCTGTTGGCTTTCCATTGGCTGTTTTGGGATGAGGGAAAATGACAGACAATTGAGCCTTGTTAGCCAGTGATGTAATACAAGGGATTGGATGCCATCACTAAGTACTACAATTCCCTGGCTACGCCTTCTTAAACTGGAAGACCATACAGGCATCAGCTTCAATATAGTTACATTATTCCTTAAGTGTCACCTGTACACACATCATGCCATGATTACAATCAAGTTGCAAGCTTTCAAGAGACCTTAATGTTACCCTTTATGAACAAATACCTTGTAAGCAGTGCATTTAATGTAGTGGGTTTGTCACATCTGAGATGATTGCAAAGAACAGGGGACCCCATGCCAAGGGGCCTTTGTGTCATACTAATAGAGCAAAATCACTGATGAGGCATGATTATGTTGCTCTTTGCACCACAAAGAACAACAAAAGGAGAGGGTATGTGTATCAACTGGATCCCAGAGTGGTACAGCTCAATGGAGCAGGAGAAGTATCTGTCAACCAACTAGACACCAAATCTAAGGAATTTAGAAGTTTCGTTTTCTAAGACAAGTGTATTAGAGAGGTGCTGGAGTGACACAATGGAGAGTGATGTCTTTTGTCCACAGGACAGGTTGCAGCAGGCCACTGCCAGGCAATTAATGATTTCTATTGTGGTAATACCTAGAGGCTTCCGGAAGATATCAAGATCTGATTGTTCTAGGTGCCACACACATTAAGGGACAGTTCTGGCCCTGTGGAGCCTACAGTCTAAACAGGCAAGATTGCTATGCCCATTTTGCAGATGAGAATTTAGGCACAGAGATTAAGTGATTTGGTCAAGTACATAGTAAGAGCCAGGAACAGAATTCTGCTCTAAGCCCATGATCAGAGCTATAACCATAAAACGATCTTTCCTCTCTGGCAACTTGCCCTAACTCAGATATGGATTGCATCTCAACCTGGAGAGGCTACTTCAAGGAACTGAGGGCAGTTTTGCCATCATTTAAACTATGGGGCCCATGACGTGGCATCTAATTCTGAGGCCAGATTCCAGTTCCCGATAAGGCTACTTTGGGCCTGGATGGAGGACAGCAGTCACATGGGGTGTATTAGGCCATCCTACAGTCTGGGGAGGGCATGTTTTGTTAAAGACACCAGGGAAAAGATTATACTCCTATGAAAAGTGCAGAATCGTATTTAATATCCAACATCACCCGACAAGAGTTTCATTTTAAAGGTCGCTTCTTGTAAAGACATGAATATTTAGAGATTTTTAAGGCCAAAGGTGAACATTAGATAAGCTAGTCTGACCTGCTGTCCAAGACCTGGCCATAGAATGCCACACAGTTACCCCAGCAATGAGCCCAATAACTTCTGTTTGACTAAGGCATATCTTCAAGAAAGGCATCCAGTCTCGATCTGAAGCCATCAAGAGACAGAATCTACCATTTCCCTTTGTAGCTTGTTCTAGTGGTTACTCACCCTCACCATTAAAAATGAGGGACTTATTTCCAAACTGAAAAGCATAGAGAGTAATGCTTGTGGAGTTAATGTAGACAGCTGTTCATGAAGCATTAGGCAGATCTCCAAGTCATTCCACAGGTGCTCGTGCTGTTTGTATTACATTGCTATCCAACCATGCATGCAATGGCTTTGTGCCCTCATTTGCCACTTTTGCCTTTTTGAAAAAATTCCTCAGGTGCCCCTCTGACCTGACTGGCTAGTGCTGCCTACTGCACATTGCCACCCTGGTTAGATGCACCTCCTGTGTCTGAAACGCTTTCTGAGGGAGTGTGTTCATTGTTACTCCACCTTCCTGAATACATCTGAGCACAAATGTGGAAAGAGTTGCACACCGTTTTGTGTACACATGCACACACACCCTTTACCCTCAGAGATAGCTTAAGCTTCTCAATCAGATCTTCATCCGGAGAGAGCGCACGCCAAAATTTCCTCAGTGTTTGTGCATGCTCAGGGCCTTTGGCCTTTACAGAGATGGGACCAGCCTACTTCTCAAGCTGTCAGGGTCCAAAACAAGTGACATACACCGACAAGCAAGGACATACAAAAAGTATTCCTGTAAGACAGTGACACTCTTTCCTTTAGCAGCTGGCAGGGTGCTTCCCAGAGTGGACAGACATATGCCAGCACTCTAAATATAGTGGTGCGGCTGTGGCGTACAGGTAGCAGCTTGGGCCTGCCACCCAAATACAATCCCACCTGACCCTCTGGGTACATATTCAGGCAGCTAGCCCAAGCAGCCACCTGTGCCACCACAGCCATGCTGCTATTGCTAGTGCAACTGTCCATCTGGGCTGGAAATCGCCCTCTGAGCTGCTGTGTGGGTGCATCCTCAGGGTCAATTTATATCAGTCTCACAATTCTTTATTTCTCATATAAATAATGTTCAGTGATTAAAGTGAGGGGACAAATGTGGAACATAGGCAGCTGTGGGACTAAAGTGAGTCATGCCCCTTGGTATAAGATGCACTTGAAAAGAATGGGATGGAGTAGAGTGGTTTGGATCTCAAGTTCACCAAGATATGGGGAGTTTTGGTTTATGCCTATATCAAAGGGAGTAAGCATTAGTTGAGCCGGTAACAACAAGAAACAGGGGCTCCCTTAATTCTCCACATGCACTGCTTTTTACATGAAAATACGTAGCCATCCATTTTACCAGTAGGTGTCAGTAATGCTCTTTCCATTTTAACCCACAGAAGCAGCAGCTGAGCTAAGTTTGCCTTTGGTTTTGTACAGGCCTCCTTTTTGAGATCACAACTGAGAAAGGCATCATAGCAGTCATAGCACACTACCCCGGCATGCTAGATGAAGAGGTTCACAACATGGTCTGACTGCCTGTTCTCTACCTACTGTACAGTAACTCGTCTGGAAAAACAAGTCCTGTATGTGTCCTATTTCTGCTCTCTCCAAATTATGGCAACCTGAGTAGTCAGCTTGCAGGGAAGAAAGCTTAATATTGGAGAAGCTGGTTAAGCAGACTGCTTTGATGGGAAAATTGTGAAAAGCTAAAGGGCTTTCAATATTTCACCACCTGGTAATTAAGTGCATCCACTTACAAACACAATTTCACAAAAACTGCCTTATTATAAGATCCCTTGCTAACTTTTAAAGGATTCTTTGGTAGAATATTGGGAATCAGAGAAGCTCTTTGTAAGCAAAAAATAGAGAAGAAGTTCTGGAAGGCAATATGCATACACAGAAGCCAGGAAGCAGCCGAGGGAGCAAAAAGGCTAGGCCAGTTGTTCTGGGAAATCAGAGAGCTCCCTCCATAGGTCCTGTACAACATTGCACAAGGGGGAAACAAAGCATGGGAACAGGGTACAGTAGACATGTATGTTTGTATACATCTTAACTATTCCTACACTTCAGGAGAATGGAACATGCTAGAGTGCTGAGACCAGGCAGGTATAATATGCATGCAAATGGGACATCAGTATAGCCTCACAGCAGGGCTTTCACAACGCTACTTTTATAATACTAGCCAAAGTTTAGCCTGTGGCATGGAACATATTAAAAATACAGATTATAGCCCCCATTCAGCAAAGTACTCAAGCACATTGTAACAAAAAAAAAAAAGACTTTCCCCAAGACCCTCACTGGGTATACTCCTGCTTCAGTTTCCCCTCCTGTGCCCTAGGGTACTTTTGCCCCCCAATTGGTGTTTCAGATTAGTCTCTCCCAGGGCCTGTTTTATGAGTATCATGAAACAAAAAGTATTCACCCTCAGCAAGTAGTGTTCACACTTGTTCTTTGGGCTCCACAAGTCCTTTCCAGACATTCCCACCCAGACTTCACAGTCACTTGTGTTAGGATATAGATATTCTGGCCTGTCCGTAAAGGCCTATACACTAAGAATTTAGGTGTATTCTTATCACTTGGCTAGTTCTAGAGGTATAAAAGAAAGCATCAAAATCACGGTCTACCAGTGTAAGAGCCTTCTCTCACTGTGACAGTCTGAGGCCCTGTTCTTAGGCTAAGGCCTTTGGCTAAGCAGCAGAGGCAGCCATAAGCTGGGAAGCGAATGGTCACATCCTCACACTCCAACCTAGGCACATTGAAATAAGGTGCCTCCCTGTCGCAGACTTGGGCATTGCATTCAGAGTGGTGGGGATTAGGACATACCCCTCTCATTGGCATTTCCCATTGGTTAGCATAGGCAGCTCCCTACTCTGCTCGATGGCTTTTGTGGATCCCATTCTAAGGCACCACCTCTCCCCCAATGCATTGTAGAGGGAGCCCAGGTGCCTAATTCAGGCTTTGTGGATCTCATTATTGTTCCAGGGATTTTTCCAGCCACTAAAAAGTCAGCCAAGTCCCTATATGGATCTGGGCCTCAGTTCTCCCTCTGTAAAATGGTAGTAACAGCACATTCCTACCTCACAAGCTGTTGTGATGAAGTATACATTTTTAGAGAGAGCTGTATAATGGGGCCAAACCAAAATTCTCAGCTCACGCTCAAAGGTTCAAAATACAGCTCCAAACTCTGCACCTCAAATGTCTCTCTAATGTCTAATGAACATTATTAGTCTGATTTAAATCCACAAAACCTCACAAATTTCTGGTTGATTCTCTGTGGTCTTGCAGCTCATGAGATCATTTGCATCTGTGCAAAACCAGTGTAAAACACTTCCACAACCGGACAGTAGCCTTTTACACCCACTTTACACAGGTGTACAGAGCATACAATGTGCAAGGCAATGAAGAATCAGGTGCTCTCTTTTGAACTCATTCCATTTGGCTGCTGTCTGGAGACCTTTACAATAGTTAGACATAATGAGCCGGGTCAGAGTTAAGTTTCATTCTCTTCTCAGAGTCCTTTTGTGTGGTACATTTTTGTCAAACCTTGAACTAGATTCTAAGGCCAGAAAGGACCACTGTGATCATCTAGTCTCACTTCCTGCATAATCCAGGCCAGTGAACTTCCCTGAACTGATTCCTGCTTGTACTAGGGCAGATCTTTTGGAAAAACATCCAGTCTTGATTTTAAAATTGCCAGTGATGAAGGATCCACCATGATACTTGGTAAATTGTTCTAGTAGTTAATTATCCTCTCTGTTAAAAATTCATGCTTAGTTCCTGTCTTAATTTGTTTAGCTTCAACTTCCAGTCATTAGATCTTCTTAAACCAATTATCTGTTAGATTGAAAATCCCTCATTATGAAGTATGTGTTCACCCCCATGTAAGTACTTATTCTAGACTGTGATCAAGCCACCCTTTAACCTTCTCTTTGGTAAGCTAAATAGATTGAACACCTTGAGTCTATCACTATAAGTTGTGTTTTCCAAACCTTTAATCATTCTCATGGCTCTTCTCTGAACCCTCTCCGGTTTATAAACAACCTTTTTGAACTGTGGACACCAGAACTGGACACAGTATTACAGCAGCAGTTGCTCCAATGCCACATACAGAGGTAATATAACCTCTCTATTCCTACTCGGGATTCCCCATTTATATTTTTCACTACATAAACTATACAATCAGTTATGTCTTTGATGAAAGAGTCCTTATGTATGTAGATCTTTTCAAACATATCTCAACAATTTTAAACTCTTAGTTTTTTAATAAACCATCAAGTATTTAAAACATCGTTTAGACTAATTACCATTTAAATTACTTTTAAAAATCAGTTGTGTTGGTTTTATTTTAAAGGAACTAATGCTGGTTTTCCTAGCTAGATATTTTTATTTTGGGTTTTTCATTGCTTTTCCAGCTCTTAAAACAACAGAAATTAATCTGTCTGAGCTTTGTAAATTCCGTTTTTCATTCTTGCTTAGACATGAAAGCAAAGCAAATGGATCTTACAGTGTATAAGTATCTTCTCAGGGAGCAAATACTACATACTAAAATACTCTTTAATCTAGCAGAGAAAGACATGATGTGAATCGATTTCTAGAAGCTGAAGCCAAACAAATTCAAATAAAAAATTAGGCACAAATTTTTAAAAGTTAGGGTGATTATCCACTGGAACAAGCTATCACGGGAGGTGGTGGATTCTCCATTTCTTCACATTAAGACTGGATGCCTTTGTGGAAGATATATGTTATACAAACACAAGTAATGCTTTAGTCAAACACAAGTTAGTGGGCTCAGTCCAGGAGTAAGCAGGGGTTATTTAGTGGTCTGTGATATAGAGGAGGTCAGGCTAGATGATGTAGTGGTCCCTTCTGCCCATAAAATCTATGAATCTATGAATTTATTTATAAATGTATACAACCCAAGAAACAAACAAGTCTAGTCAGACTAGGGGCTAGATTCACAAAAGGACTTAGACACCTAACAACAGGTGCCGACTTTCTCATTTCCCCGCTCTGCCCCAGACCCCGCCCCCACTCCACCCCTTCCCAAAAGGCCCCACCCCTGCCCCACCTCTTCCTACCTCTGCTCCACCCCTGTCCCTGCCTCTTCCCACCCTGTTCCACCCCCCTGCCCAAGCGTGCCCTACCCTAGCTCCACCCATCCCTCAGTGCCTCCTGTCTACTGCTGAACAGCTGATTTGCAGCGGGTGGGAGGTGCTGGGGGGGGGAGAGGGAGGAGCTGATTAACGGGACTGCCAGTGCTGGGAGGAGCTGGGGTGGAGAGGAAGGAGCTGATCTATTGGGCTGCCAGTGCATGCTGAGCATCCACTATTTTTTTACGTGGGTGATCCAGCCTTGGAGCCACTTAAGGTGCCTAAATCCCAGAATCAGGCCCCACTGGGATTCACAAAACCCCAGCTGAGCTGCTGCTGAACCCTGTAGGCACCTAATCGTTGGCACCTAAATGTTTGCAGTAAAAGTTCCCTAGGCACCTATGTTTCTGCCTCTGAGCATGTACATGGCAGCCCCATGCCAAGCATCTGGATGCCTAAGCCCCAGAATGATACACGAACCAGGGGAAGACAGGATTCCCAACAGTTAAGTCACCTGCAGAGCCTAATCCAGTAAGTGTGCTCAGAGCTCATCCACCAGATCAGGTTGTCTAGAGGTGAGCTTATACAAAACAGATGAGGGGGGCATGAGGCTGACCTCTCTTATAGCTCAACTGTAAAGGCTCTCCCACAGAATCTGGAAGACCCCTGGTTCAAGGCCTTGCTCCACCTGAGGGGAAAAGGGATTTGAAAAAAGATCTGCCACCTCTCAGGTAAGTGTCTTAGCCACTGGGTTATGGGATATCCTGATACGATGTTCCTTCAGTCTCTCCTGTTGAAGCTGTTCCATTGTGCATAAATAATTAAAAAAAGGCACTGGAGCAGGGTGACCGGATCCTGGGTCTCCCAGGTGAGTTCTCCAAACACCAGGCTGCAGCCTCTTTCTCTCTTTCTCCAACCTAATGATTCTTTCATTATATATCCACAGTGGAACAGCTTCAACAAGAGAGATGGACAGGTGGAGTGGGGACATGAACTGGGGGTTCCCCACATCTCAGGTGAGTATTTGAACCACAGGACGAAAGGTTATGAAAGAGGTCATCCTCAACTCCTCTCCCCACAAAAGGGCATAGGGGCCTAACCCCAAGAGAGAGGTTAAAGGCTGAGAACCCCAAGTGCTGAACTCCCTGAAGGGGTGGGGCTTAGAACACACCCTTCTTTTCAGCCTCTGCCACTGGCTAGTTTAAGCAGAGAGCCGCCTAGCTGGCTTTTGTGAAGCCCATTCTGAAGCACCTCTCTCTCCTCATTCATTGTAGAGGGAGCCTAGGTGCTGAACTTAGACTCTGTGAATCGTAGTGATTTTCTAGGCACCTACAAGTTATGTGTGGTGAGGCTCAGCATGGCCCTGCCTAAGTTTGTTCATGAATACAGCCCTATAAATTTCAGAATGGATTGAATTTTTAAGGACAGTTCCTCTACTGGTGTAAATCAACTTAGCTCCATTGACTTTACACTTTACTGACTTACACAAGCTGAGGATTTGGCCATTAAATTTGATTCAAGTCCTACAACTCTCAAAAATCACGTGTGTTCTAGGAACTGACTAACATGACCTTCCCCCAAGCTACATCTGCAAGCGCTGCTATAATAACCTGTTATCAAAAATAGAACATTCAAGCGTAGCGTCCACTGTTTAAAAGGTTTACATTGCAAGCTGGTTAAAACACTGCTATATGTTATTTTATCTCTTTAGCCTTTGCAGCTATATTATGATGGGCTCCCAAACCAGGGGAGAAGACCTTAACTCATATATATGCTAACTGTATGACCTCAAATCTCTATCTGTAACAATAAGATCTCCATAGCTCACGAAAGCTTATGCTCTAATAAATTTGTTAGTCTCTAAGGTGCCACAAGTACTCCTTTTCTTTTTGCGAATAAGATCTCCATAGGTTTCAGAGTAGCAGCCGTGTTAGTCTGTATTAATTAATTTATTTATTAATCATGTGCCAGCAATGCCCCTCTGCCATGTACATTGGCCAAACTGGACAGTCTCTACGTAAAAGAATGAATGGACACAAATCAGACGTCAAGAATTATAACATTCAAAAACCAGTTGGAGAACACTTCAATCTCTCTGGTCACTCGATCACAGACCTAAGAGTGGCTATACTTCAACAAAAAAGCTTCAAAAACAGACTCCAACGAGAGACTGCTGAATTGGAATTAATTTGCAAACTGGATACAATTAACTTAGGCTTGAATAGAGACTGGGAATGGATGAGTCATTACACAAAGTAAAACTATTTCCCCATGGTATTTCTCCTCCCCACCCCACCCCCCACTGTTCCTCTGATATTCTTGTTAACTGCTGGAATTAGCCTACCTGCTTGTCACCATGAAAGGTTTTCCTCCTTTCCCCCCCCTGCTGTTGGTGATGGCTTATCTTAAGTGATCACTCTCCTTACAGTGTGTATGATAAACCCATTGTTTCATGTTCTCTGTGTGTGTGTGTATATAAATCTCTCCTCTGTTTTTTCCACCAAATGCATCCGATGAAGTGAGCTGTAGCTCACGAAAGCTTATGCTCTAATAAATTTGTTAGTCTCTAAGGTGCCACAAGTACTCCTTTTCTTTTTGAAGATCTCCATAGTATTTTTGTCCTTCAGACTTACTGCCACTTGATGGCACCAAAGAACACTGAAAAGTCTTCAGCTCAAAGTGGGTTGCTATTGGGGCTAGGTTAGGAATCAGCTATCACTTCTGTTACCCTGCATCAATGTTAAAATATATGCATTATAATTCCAGTCATCTGTTGACAGTTGGAAGCAATTTTCATTTTCTGGTTTTCAACCCAATCCAACCTATTAACCCAAACTTTGGGTCACGCTGAAAAGTTACATTAATTCATAAAAGATCTCTTGGCTGGGGTGAAACAGACCACAGTATTTCTGGACCGACATGTCAGAAAGTTTTTCTTTTTTCCTAATCTCCATCTCCTGACCATTCTTAATTCAACGTTCAGGTGGCTTCTCTGTGGTGTGAAACAGATGAAGGACCAGATTTTAAAAATTCCCAGGAACTTTTGCGGGACAGTTTGTGCTTGCAAAAGTGAAATGCAAGTGCAATTTACATCTGCAATTCAATTGCAAGTGAAAAAATTGCAGATTTGCACCTCTCATTCACTACCTGCAGGAGTAAATCAGGTGCTGGTCATTGGATTTGTGCCCTCAAACAGAGGGGTCTCAGTCTTTTGAAAGTATCAGTCTTCTGAAAATCTAACCCTAAGTCAGTACAGGGAAAAACATCTCTTCCCATGCAAAAAACTACATGAAAGTCTTGAGGAAACCCCTTGAGGTTCTGCTTGTGGAGATTCTTTTGGGTTAGGGCCTTGCAACGCAACCTGAACCTGATGGGACCTGACTAAAAGTGTTGGGTTCAACTCAGGTCAAGGCTGAAATGCCCCCAGCCCTCTCGAGCGCGTGTTGTGTCTGATCATCTCCTCCTGCCTGTGGGGTAGGTTTGGGTAGGGTGGCTGCAGTTGCATGCCCCGCTCTTGCCGACCACTGCCAACTCACTACACACTGTGTGCACTGCGGAGTGAGTGTGCTGATGAGTCAGGGGGCATGGGGATCAAGAAGCCCCTAGGTCAAGTCCCAAGGATGAAGTGATGGTGATGATACTGACACAGGTTCAGTGGGAAGTGTTGGGGTCTGGTCTGTTCTCAAAATGAGTCAACAACATTCTCTGATTGAATCTGGGTCACCTGTGCTCAGTTTTGGCATAAAATTAGGCCCAAACAGACCTCTGTTTTAGATTCTTCTGAGGTGTTCTTCCTGGGACGGGGGAGGCAGGAGGGGTGGTTGCTTATATTTCTCCCTGCAGCAGGTGGACAGGGAGGGATGAGGAATGGGTGGAGCAGCTGAACTGGTCTTGGAAGGGTGATGTAATCTATTCATGGTATAGGTCAGTGGCAAATTACCTCAGGAGCAAGGGGCAAGTGAGGGAGAAAAATGTGCATCCGAGAGGCACTTCTTCCCTGTGTTGATCATAGAGCAATGCAGCTATCCCCTACTCAGGGCTTATGAAAAAGCCACATATTCTAGCCCTGAGCAAATAATTTGTAGGGAATATTTTACTGCATGAATTTAGCTCTCCTTCTGCATGTGGAATGCCCATGAGCAGAATGCAGTTCCCTCAGGTTTAATGGTTATTCAAATGTGCTCAACGGCATTTTTCCCCAACTTTTTCTTATACATTCAGCATGGACAGTTCAGTGCAAGAATCTGATACTTTGTGTCCAAATTTCAACTGTGTGTAGGTCAGCTAGCTGGCTCCCAGCAGGTATTTCTAGGGCACCCACCATCTTAGTATCCAAACATCTCTCCCATTCTAGGATTTCAAAATGATTTACGCTGCTATATGGTAGGCAATAGTAGCAATTTTTCTTGCTAAGAAGGCTAATGGCATTTTGGGCTGTATAAGTAGGGGCATTGTCAGCAGATCGAGGGATGTGATCTGTCCCCTCTATTAGACATTGGTGAGGCCCCATCTGGAGTCCTGTGTCCACTTTTGGGCCCCACACTACAAGAAGGATGTGGAAAAATTGGAAAGTGTCCAGTGGAGGGCAACAAAAATGAATAGGGGACTGGAACACATGACTTATGAGAGGCTGAGGGAACTGGGATTGTTTAGTCTGCAGAAGAGAAGAATGAGGGGGGATTTGATAGCTGCTTTCAACTACCTGAAAGGGGGTTCCAAAGAGGATGGATCTAGACTGTTCTCAGTGTAGCAGATGACAGAACAAGGAGTAATGGTCTCAAGTTGCAGTGGGGGAGACTTAGGTTGGATATTAGGAAAAACTTTCACCAGGAGGGTGGTGAAGCACTGGAATGCATTACCTAGGGAGGTGGTGGAATCTCCTTCCTTAGAAGTTTTTAAGGTCAGGCTTGACAAAGCCCTGGCTGGGATGATTTAGTTGGTGTTGGTCCTGCTTTGAGCAGAGGGTTGGACTAGAAGATCTCCTGAGGTCCCTTCCAACCCTGATATTCTATGATTCTATTCTACGATTCTATTATTAATTATCTGCATTGTGGTCGCACCACCCAGTCATATACCAGGGTCCATTATTCTAAGCACTCTTTAAATACCTAACAACATCTCCTGACTTCTAGTCCTGGGCCTTAACATAAGGCCTGTCTTCTCCTAAAACGGACTTGATTCTGCATGGTTGGATGCCAGTAACTCTTTTCATGCTTTGCAAACATTGTTTCTATACAGCTAGATTGAGACTTGGACTGCACACCCACAGAAGAGAATAAAGTACAGAGCCAGTTTTAATGCTCCCTGCTCCTGACCCTCTCTCTGGCACGGTGGGCATTTCAGGGGAGAGCCACCCTGACCTGCTGCCACCCCACTCTCCCTTTTTGGGCATGCCCACAGCCCAAATCTGTCCAGGGCTACTGCAGAGGTCACAATGAACTAGCAGAGCTGGCTCTGCCCTGAGGTTCAGAAGAGCCCTGTGCCCACAGCATTCAGTCTAGCTGTTTGCAAAGGGGTTACAAAGTTCTGAGTGCTTGCCAATGTGATGGGTGTCCCCAGGGTGCAACCTGGAACTGGGGTACCACCGAGCCCTCTGACTGACCAGCCTTGGCTCCCTCTAGCACTGTGCTGCTATGACAAGCTGCAGACCGCTCCTGGTCCTGCACTTCCACAAACCTTTACACAGGCAGGGACACACCCAGCTGCTGTTACATGAAGCCTTCCCCTCTCCCACAGCTCCACAGGCTAGGACCCCAGAGCTGTACCATCTTGCCCTGGTCAAAAGCCTGACCAGTAAGTTTATTTCCCAGTTCGCTCCTCCCTCAGTGTGGAGAGGACAGTGCACCAGTTTTTGTTCCTGAGCACATTCCCCAAATACTCATAGCAAAACACACTGTTTTAGGTAAAACTTATAAAACAAATTTATTAACTAGAGAAAGATAGATTTTAAGTGATTATAAGTAGTGAGCATACAGATCACAGAAGATTACCCAAAGAAATAAAACAAAAACACAATCCAAGCTTTATAAACTAGATAAGATTTGAATCACCCTGTGAGCAGGTTATTGCTTTTGCATACACAGGCAGGAATTCTTCTGTCCTGCCTGGGACCCTGCTTCCCCAGTTCAGTCTTTATTCCTCAGGTGTTATGTTGTAGGGGGAGTGAGGCCTCTTGGTGATGTTACTTCCCCCTTTTATAGATTCTTCCATGTGGAGGGAACTTTGTTTCAAGCCAAGCCCCCAGCAGTTTGTAGAAAAGTACAAGCAACAAAATGGAGTCCAGTACCACATGATTTAGTCACATGCCCTTGCATGCTTCGATGAGTCATGGCAGCCATTACAGAGAAGGAAGTGCTATTTCTAATGTAAAAAGCAAATAGAAAATTAGCCTTTCCTCTTCTGAATTATATGGAATTAGAAAATACTAATAATGAATAATATATGAAATAGAATTTGCATCTAAACATAATAAAAAGTAACATTCATTTAATGAGTCAGATCTCAATTATATTGGTGTAAATCTGGAATAAAATTACTCCAGATTTACAATATATGGTATAACTGAGATCAGAATCTGACTCAGAGTCCCCTACTGGAGGGATGTATGCAGTGGAAATGCAAATACATTACCATAATTAGTACTACAATTCCAAACCGACACTGTTCCATTCTAGGATGGGCTGAATACTAATTTAGGACCTAATCCTGCAGTCATTTAGGGCCAGATTTTCATATCCTTACTAACACTTACTAGTGTTTTAATCTGACCCTGAGGCTACAAAACACTTACTCATGGCCTGAAAGTTAAGTAAACACTTGACCCCATCCCCATTCAGCAAAGCACTTAAGCATGTGTTTAAAGTTAAGCACATGCTTAGGTACCTGTTTAACCATCAGTGAAACTTGTGCTTAAGTGTTCTGCTGAATCAGAGCCTCTGTGAGTAATCTCATTGACGTCAGCAGGGCTATTTGTAGGTTAAGGTCTTATTCATGATGAATAAGGGGATCCGAATCTGACCCTTAGGGTGAAATTCAGAGAGCTTAAGAGGGGCACAGGAGTACTACTGCCCTGCAAAGGGATGAATTGCTATTAATAGTAGTGATTACTATCAAGAGCAACCCCACAAGGTAAAATTACTTACACTCATAGGATTTTTCAGAATCAGGCTCTTATTCTGTATCTTAAATTGTTTGAGTGTAACAGTGACGTGCTGGCTAAGCTATTGCACACAGAGCTTAATTCATGTTGTAGCTAAACTGGTAGTGCTCTAGTGATAACAACCGGCAGTCCCTGACTTAAACCTTCAAATCCCAGGACTTGCCATTCATTGCAGCCTCACCAGGGGGTTTCTGATTGAATTGCAGTCCTTGAAATCAGCAGGCTTATCAATTCCAGTCTCCTGTAAAATCAAAAGATCAAAAAATCCTTCAAACCAGAGAAAAAAATTGTTGGCCGGTAACAAATCACAGCAAACCAATCCCTTATAGACCTTTCTTTGCACAGGGATACTGTAACACAGAATATTTGCTTGAGTTAGGCATCCCAGTACTCAAAAATATTACTCCTTTTCAGTGTATTGGATTGATTTTATGAGGGAGATGATCATGGAAATAGATCCATCCTAATTCTTCTTCAGACACCTTAACATAAGCCTGGAGCACTCCTTTCCCACTCACTGCTGTACAGTGAAGGGCAGTGGTAGGAACTCAGACACTGTTGAAGGATTTTCACCCCTTGATCCTTGGATGTATTTTCTGTGTACTTCTGTTGTCCCTAGTAGCTGCTTCCAGGAGCTAGGAGCATAATATGCCTGCATAGCAATTACTCACCATTGTGTGTAAGGAGTTCACAATCTATCTCAAAGCTTTTAAAAATGGGACCCATATCATGCATCAGTGCTGCTATAATCTGGCACGATTTAAATAGGTTCTAATTGAGTAGTTTCACATTAAATAATCAATAACAATACGGAGAAAAAAAGACAAATGTATTTTTAAAAAAAGCATATAGCTAAATCACATTTTGTCTAATTAAAGCACTCCAAATCCTTTGTGTCATAGATTATTTATTAATTATTATTATTATGGTCGTGTCTAGAGGTCCCATTCTGAAGCTTTGTGCAGTAGAAACACAGGCCACAAGCCTACAGCCTTAATTCTGCAAAGCATTACACACATGCTGAACTTTAACCATGTGAGTAGTTCTGCTGAATTCATTGGGACTACAGATGTAGTTAAAGTTAACCATGTAAGTAAGACCAATGTTCCTTTCCTGTCTTATTAGAATACTAATGGAGATATAACAAGGAATCAAGATATGGCTGATCGAGACAGCAACCCCACAATGAATTACAGTCTGTGTCCTGGTTTTAAACAGGCTACATTGCTACACTGTAGAAGTTTCATTCTTCTTTATGATCCTGATCAGCAGATGCTTTATGGGTAAGCATGTGCCTAGAGTCTTTGCAAGATTGGGACCTACATTAACTAACTAAGGGCTCATTCTTCCAAACACATACACTCACAAGTGTCTTTACTCTTGTGTGTGTTTGCAGGATTGAGTTCTAATTCTTTTGAACTAGCCTGTACTTAATCTATATTTTTCCTACCAGTCCTTCTTGGAAAACTTCTGTTTTGTGGTTCCCCAAAGATAGTATTGTCTTCAGAAGATCTGGGTCCAGTTCCCTACTAGGCTCTAGACTTCCTGTTTGATGCTGGCAAGCTGCTAAGTCTCTCTGTGCTTCAGTTCCCCATCTGTAAAATTTCTAGGAACGGCCAATCGCGGCCACTGGGAGCGGCGGACAGTCAATGTAAACAAACTGTCTTGCAGCTTGCCAGCAGATTATCCTGATGGGAAGTGGCGCGGGCCACAGGGATGTGCTGGCCACCACTTCCCACAGCTCCCATTGGCCGTGGGCTGCAGGTTGCCCACCACTGCATTAAAGAGTTGTGAGGCTCTTTGATGCTACACGGATGAGGGCCAAAGAAGTACCAAAAATAGATGAGCAAAGTTTCCTAGTTTAGTATTTATTTTCATTCAAGCAGGTCTGAATGATAACAGCAACAATCTAGGATGCTTATCAGAGAGAAGAGCCAATTCCAGTGCTTATTGGCCAGCTGGATTTAAAAAAAAAATTTTTTTTTTTTTTTTTGCTCGGCCATTGGGGGACTGGAGGCGAGGTGCCAAAAACATGTCCCCGCCCTGGACAGAGCAAAACGGCTAGGGCTGCTCCCTTTCCTTTACTTACAAGTGAATGTTTTTAAAAACCAGAGAGATAATCTTAGTGCTGGAAAATGTTTCTCTGGAAGCCAAATTATATCAGTATGTATTAATTTTTGTGCACTCATTCATGATTAAGGATCAAACCCAGCCAACATGTTTAAAATGTTTGCTGGGTTTGATCCTTACTTGGGAGCTGTCGGTAGTTGATCTATAAGATTCCACTGTAAGAACAATACTAGTAAAATGTAATACAGATTTAATTCTAATTAGACAGTTTAGACACTGATGGAAACTGAAATCTTTAAATCTCAAAGAAGTCCTTCAACTTGATTTTTTAAAATCGATTATATGATTATTGGATAAATAAACTATGTGATTGTTCAGCATATAAACACCCTTTGTTAAATGTGTCCATCAATAGACAATTCATATAAATGATATTAACTATCATCAAAGGAGTAATAACGCCTTTATTGATGAATAAATCTCTAAAAGACAGATCAAATGGAGGTTAACTAACCATGCATGACATTAGCAGGAATTAGGCTGAAAAGCGCCTTGCAGGCATGCTAGCATACTGCACCTTGGTGGGGGAGCTATATGGACTAAGTTTCGTGTCAAGACTGGCAAGGTCAAAAATGCAACACCTGTAAAGACCATAATGATTCCTTTACATTTCACCAATTTATTAACACTTTGCATTTCTGTAGCACCTTCCACGTGGGGATCTCACAAGGGCTTTTCACACATTTAATCTGGAAGCCTTGCTACATCTCTCTGAGGTTGGTAGATGGGGAAACAGAGGCACAGAGTGGTTCCAAGGAAGATTGAGACCCTCACTCATCTTGAGTCAGATCTCCCTACATAAAATAGTCCCCGTGAATGCAATGGAGCTATATGTGGAATTAGCTATTTCCCAATTTAGGCAAGGATATCAGAAACTGGAACCTAACTGGCTTGCCCAAAGTCACTCAGACAGTCTGAAATGGGCCCCGAATATCAGACTCTGTTGTTTTTCCAACTATTAAATCATGTTTGTCTCTGCAAGCCTTGGAAGCCCATATGAAAATCAGCTATGAATGGAAGTTACATTTAAAAGAAAATGTCATTGCTCTTGGTTCTCCTTAAAGACAAAACAAATGTGTCCCTTAGGAAAAATACACAATAGCAACAGTTGTGCTGATATAAAAGTTACAGATTCCACTAATTAGTCTCACTAATTAGAATCATAGAAGTTTAGGGTTGAAAGAGACCTCAGGAGGTCATCTAATCCAACCCCCTGCTCAAAGCAGGACCAACACCAACTAAATTATCCCAGCCAGGGCTTTGTCACGCCAAACCTTAAAAACCTCTAAGGATGGAGATTCCATCACTTCCCTAGGTAACCCATTCCAGTACTTCACCACTGTTCTCGCTAGAAAATAAGCTCTTTTGAATTATTGTAATTTAGCAAAATTCACGAGGCCGGGAATGAGGGCAGTGGCTTTTCATTGTTGACTCAGAATATATTTTACTGTATTGTCATTTCTCTGCACCCAGGTAGAATTGTCCAAATATTGGAAGCAGTGAATTTGTCTGGTAGACTCTGGCCAGTTGCCAATGGTGAAACACTGGAAGGTGCTCACTCTCTTTTCCTTACAAGTGAATATTTTTTAAGAGCCAGACAGATAATCTTAGTGCTGGAAAATATCTATCTAGAAGCCAAATTATATCAGTATGTATTACTTCTTAGGCACTCGTGATTAAAAATACCTCAGCAAGCATTTTAAACAAGACGGCTGGGTTTGGTAGTTGATCTACAAGATTCCACTGTAAGAACAACACTAGTAAAATGTAATAGAGATTTAATTCAAATTATGCATTTTAGACACAGATGGAAACTGAAATCTTTAAATCTCAAAGAAGTCCTTCTACTTGATTTTTAAAAAAATCAATTATGTGATTATTGGATAAATAAGTGATGTGATTGTTCAGCACCTAAACAACCTTTGTTAAATGTGTCCGTCACTATGGACTAAGTATCTGATTGGGTTAGAGATCACAGATTCGGACTGAAATCTGCATCCAGAAACCGATTGCAAGAGAGACAATAAGCCAGATCAAGAGTTGCGCAACTCACGTGGACCTGTGATAACCCAGCCATAAAGTTGTCAGCAATTGAGGCTCCTTTCTGTCTTAAGTGCACGCAGCCCACACACTGTGCGTCTGGCCCCACCCTCACAGGAGGAATGGGAAGAGTATACAGTATGTCCAAAGACAGATATGCTAGGTATACAGTTGTGATACTGTATTTCCTATAATATACTTCCAACTGTTTCTTGTTTAGGGCCAGCTGCTATGTTTTGCCTTTTCTTTTTGTAACTCTATGTACATCTCAGACCTCGCTAGGAATTACACCACCATATTAGCAAACCGTCTTCGCTACTTGGTACCTACTGGAGTGAGGAGGACTGTCTGGGCAAAATATGTATAGCAAGCCACAAGTCAAGACACCTGGCGTGAAATCTTGGCCCCATTAAAGTCAATGGGAATTTTGCCATTAACTTTAATGGAGCCAGAATTTCACCCTCGGTATTTAACTAATATAATCTGGTACCCTGTAATTACACAAGTACTTTTTTGTTACATTGTTATTGACTTGAGTTGTATGCATTATATCACTCTTCATTTACACTGTATGTGGCACTGGAGATGTATTAACAGAAGACATTAGCTGCACAGTCAGATAGGACCAGGACCACGTGGCTACAGTAGAATGCTCACACATCTCTGAGTGGATACTAAAGTGCAGCAGACAAGGAGAGAGATGATGCTAAGAAACTTACAGGGAAGTTACTTGGAGAGTAAGGGTGTAATGTGCCTTGCAAACAATATATATATATAAAAAGCAAGACTGACTTGGAAAAAAAACAAGAGGAAAGGTCAGTCCTACCTCCCTCTGACAGGGAGATAACGTACACAAAAAGGAACTAATTTGGAAAATTTTACTGGAGAATTACTATCTGCTTCAGTGGCCACTGAACAGATAATGTTGCGATGTATTACAAACTAGCCAAGTTTCCTTCTCTGATTTAAGTTGCACTAAGTGACCTGCAGGTATTTCCCAAGTATCTACGATAACAATTTGCCTAATGAAAGCCAAGGTAGGAATGTATTTCTTCGTGCTAGGTTCTCTTTGCATTTTTCGTGTCAGTTTAGGCTGGAATTTTCAAAAGAAGCCTAAGGAAATTCCATGCCCAAATCCCAATGGAACTCGGCAGGAATCATGGAAGATGCCATTCTGATAGTCCTGGAGACTGATGTGCCACATGTATTCACAAACTGAGTTCACAGAAGGCAAAATTTCCCTTCCCTGCTCCCTGCGTCTCTGTCTTGTTCCAGAAGGAGAACGTCTAGATGTCAGGGGGTAGTTTGTTCATTCCTTGAGCTCTCTGCTGAGAAAACCAATGTCAAATGGTGACACTGGATTTTGTGATGTGGGCACATGTTCACTGAGAACTGGATGGAGACCGCCAAACAGTGGGGACATGGCAACTGACCCAGAAAGGCTTAAACCAGTGGTTTGGAGGTAAAAGGGTCCATAATACATTACCAATCCATTAAGTCTGCTGGTCTCCAGTTTGTACTCCAAAATGTATTAAGGTGTTACTTTGCATGGTTTTGCAGCTATCTTGGCTTTAGATCTCCATTAATTTTCTTCTTTTCATTATGGATTAATATGGGTGAGATATTTCTATCTTCAATATAAGACGACGTTTCTCAATTGTCAATGTGCAATATGCCTCTAAACTTTTCCTATTCTTACGATAATGTGATTAGTGAAGACTAATCTCCTTTCTTGAAACAGACCAGCCATATATGAAAACCAAATTACTAGCTGGCCCCTTTCTAAAATATAAAAATGTTTTTTGCCAAAGAGAAAATGAGCCGGGTGGGAGAGAAGCAGTACTTTCAGCAATATTGCTACCTTCTCCCAACTACTTGGTTTTCATTTCACTTCCTGCTACTTCATTCTGGGTGTCAAAGTTAGGGTTAGTTGGTTCAGGTAATGAAAGATAACGCTTTTCATCCCCGAGTTGCTTGCAGTAAATGAAACTTGTTACCATCTGATGCATGTTCAGTAGCTAATATGAAATGAAGCCAGTTCTAGTTCAGTTTCCAGGAGATTGGTGACCACCCCACATAAACCACAACATGAACTGGCAGTCTTATTGGCTGTTTTAGCAGAGAGGTCAAGGACTGAATAATCATGATGAAAGATCAAATCTTTTACCTCTAAGGTTGGTTTCTCTAGGTCAAAGTTTAAGGACATTAGCAGGACAGCAAGCCAAATTTTTGACACTGACATCAGTGCAACATGGCTATCTAGCTAAGGTACTTATCTGTCCCCATTACTGTAGTACCAGAGCGTTTCACAATCTTTAAAAAGAAAAGGAGGACTTGTGGCACCTTAGAGACTAATAAATTTATTTGAGCATAAACTTTCGTGAGCTTCAGCTCACTTCATTGGATGCATTTGGTGGAAAATGCATCCGATGAAGTGAGCTGTAGCTCACGAAAGCTTATGCTCAAATAAATTTATTAGTCTCTAAGGTGCCACAAGTCCTCCTTTTCTTTTTGCGAATACAGACTAACATGGCTGTTACTCTGAAACCTGTCATCTTTAATGCATTTAGCCTCACAACACCCACATGAGGTAGAGAAGTGCTATTATCTCCGTTTCACAGATGGGAAACTGAGGCAGAAAGTGACTTGCTCAGTGTCATACAGGAAGCCGGTAGCAGAGCAGAAAATTGAACCCATTTCTCCAGAGTTCTAGGAGGACACCCTGACCACTAGATCATCCCTCCTCTCTGGAAGCCATTGAATTCCAAGCCAGCATGAAGAAACCATGCAGAATAATTTGCTCACTGAATTTAATCCTTTATTTCTGTTCACAAATTATCAATGAACAGACTTAGATTTATTTATTTGTACTTTATTCCAAATTGTTCAAACACTTAGCCCCAGATCCTGGCTCTGCTTGTACTTGTCATCTACACTTTTGCAATACAGAAGTGCACAGAAAGGGATACACCATGGAGGCTATTTTCTGCTCTATCTTAGATGCATGCTAAGGCTTGGGTTTGTGGCTATAGATAGCTTGGATTGTGTTTGGATATGATGGTAAAATCTTGATATCTGTTCTCCTGAGATTTCAACCACTGTTCCCTCTAAGCTGTGCACGTGCACACAGATCCTAAACCCAGCGCATATGGCGAAACACTGCGAGCACAAAAATTTGCACAGAAGCACAACAATTTGCACAAAAGAATTTTTTTGCGCACACGGCCTGTCAAAAATTAGAGGGAACATTGATTTTTCCACAATTTGGGGTTGAAATCATTAGCTTTCTGCCAGCTTGCATGGTGGAAATCTCTGAAAAGGATCTGTTCCCATGAAATCTCACATAACTGAATCTGAGCTTTTTCTGGAAAACAGGGTTCTAACCTGAAACAAAAACCAGAGGGATAGGATCCTGAGATTTGAATCTATATTCTCCTGAAATTCAAAATTGGTTCATTTCAGGTGTTGATTCATCTCTTGTTCCAAGGCTTATGATTATTATTATGGAGTAGGCGATAGTGATTTTATGTAAATTAACAGCCTGCAAACTTGCAAACCATGTGGAATTAAACCACATGATATAATGCTGTGGCTTTTCCCAGCTGATTAACAGACAACATTTTGTATTCCCTTATGGGCTGCTTTGAAGACAATTAGTTAAATCCACTGCTCTAATCATGTGGATTTGTTTAGGGGCAAGGCAGCCTCATAATATAAAAATGCCTATTTCCGTTTGAACAAGCAGATTTATGGACGCTTTTACATGCACACTATAGCTACCGCATGCAAAATTAAAATCCATCTAAAGTCAAGAGCGAATACATGCAAACTAAACACTATAAGAACAATAATAGCACTAACACTTGCTGCAGAATAATGTCAAGCATACAGCAAGTGTAAGATCTGATTATCATTCATAGTAAAAGAAAATAATATGTTTCACGGAGGGCCAGACTCTGATACCTGTACATAGCGGAGTAAGGCTCCAGTTGTTCAAAGACTCCTGTCTGAGCTACTTTTTTGCACTGTGAATGGTCCCATTTAAGTCAGTGTGACTAATCATAGTGCATAACATTAAACACATGTGCAAGTCTTTGCAGAATCAAGGCCTAAAGGTAGTCCCCAACATGAGCAGGGATTCAGAATCTGGCTCATATAACATCTTTATTCTCCAGCCTTGAAGCATAAACTCTGCCTTAAAACAACCATGTCACATAGATATCCTTATATCCATGTTATAGAGGGTAAATTGAGGCACAGACAAGTTACAACTTGTCCTAGGTCATTCAGAGAGTCAATAGCAGAGTTGGAGTCCACTTCCTGACTTCTACTATAACCACTTTCTCCCTCACTTGTTATACTAACTAAGCACAACTTCCCATTGAATTATACTGTGTGAAACTTCCCATTCAATGATACAGCAGGATACTTCATTTGGTCCAATTAAATACAAAGGAACAGTATCTAATCCCCAAATTTAGAATGTTGACTACTTCCTAATTATATTATATGAACATTTAATTTCTTCTCTCTATATACTGGCTTAAAACAGATCATGCAAAATTTACCATTTTGATACCATAGTTAATATTCAGTAACCAGACGAAAACCTTGTTTAGTTACTCACCTTCTTCTAAAAAACCCTAACCTTTTAAGTGACAAATGATTATACAGTGTTTATTATTGTTCTATTAATTTACCAATTCCTTCCTATTTCAATAAAAAATATAAAATAGTTATATCAAGTTACTTGCTATCTAAGGGACCACAAAACATTTGTAGAACAGAAAACAATTCACCCTGCCAAATCACCTTGCCTAGGAGGGGACTTGAAAAATACTGGGTATTTAGTAATGTTTTTAGTCCTTTCAATATTGACGAACACACCAGGTCAAATCCTAATCCCTGTCACACGTGTAAATCCAAAGTAAATTCACTGGTCTAAACTCTGCTTCCATTAATACTAATATAAATGCAGAGTAACTCCATCAGAAGCCTGATCCATTTATCAGGAGGAAGGAACCAGACTTCTAAATATATTTAGGCACCTAAAAAGGTAAAGATAGGTCTAGTGGGATTTTCAAAAATGTCTAGGCAGCCAACTCCCATCGATTTCCTAAATATCTTTAAAAATCTGATTTAGTGCTAAACTAATTTGGTCCCTTTGGGAGGTCTCAATTTAAATCCTGAATATGGACCTAGTAGTTGTTAAATCCTAACCCCTGGTAGACAACGATCCACATCACACGATCAGGCACAGACTCTACACAAAGGGCCCATACATGTTGAGTAAGGTGGTATGTTCATGTAGACCATGATCCTACAAACATTTATGCACACGCTCAACTTTAAACATGTCAATGAGAGCAAGATCAGGACCACAGTCCCTCTTCAGACCAGATCCACACTTTAAAGTTTTGCTAATACTGCTGCTGGCCTTTCCCCTTGATTTATCTTCTCCTGTGCACATCCTAAACCATGCACTTCTGTGTGCAATCAGTCTCATCCTTGCTGCCCCAGTAGTTTGTCTCTTATTTCTTTATTTGGTCCTGTTGCCATAAGTAATGAGTGAAATACCTAAACTCACCCATTTTCTTCTTCTCACAGTTCCATGACTTAGGCCCAGCTTGTTGCTTTGAGTAAAAATATTCATACTTGGTACTTAGTGCTTTTCATCACCAAAGCACTGAACTGTCATATTTATTTTATTGAAATAGGATGGTGCGATTCACTTGAGAGGCAACTTGTGGGTAAATTAATAGAACAATAATAAATAACTGTCTGTTCAATGCTTCGGTAATGAAAAGCACTAAGTATCAAGTATGAATATTTTTACTCTCAACATATCTGCAAAGTATTTTGCTTTTCACAAATGGGGAAACCGAGGCAGGAGAGCTGATTGACCTAGCCAAGACCACAGAAAAAGTCAATGCCAGGATTAGAAGTTAGAGATTTCTGGCTCTTATTTATTATCCTAATTTCATAAATGAGGCAACTGAGGCACAGATAGATGTAAGGCCCAAATTTTCAGTTTGGGTGTCTTAAATTAGACATCAGTGATCCGATTTTCAAAAGCATTGTGAGTAAAGAGTGAAAATACGTAAGGTCACACAATAATAATGGCAGAAACCAGAAATCCTGACTCCCTGCCTTATACTTGTCAACACAAGCTGTACTGCTTTACCCGCACCAGGATAGTTAAAATGGTAAAAACCCACCTAGTGTGGATGCAATTATATTGGCATAAAGGAACCTTATGCCATACTATACTTATAAAGGTATAGCTATACCTGTAATGTAGAAGGTATTTTTATTATGATATAACTGCATCCACACTGGGGATTGTACTGACTGAACTTTTAAGGTAGAAAAATCACACCCCTAACCGAAATAGTTAAACCAGTATAAAATCTGTATTTAGACAATGCTACAGTTGAACCAAGGGGTAGTCTTAATGGTACAGAAGCACCCAAGTCAGCACAAATGGGAAATTAAATTTAGTGGGAAATTAAACATTTAAGCAAAACCAGGACTTTTGAGAACAGCAAACGCTACTGAGATTGCCTTTTAGCTGAATGAACGTTATTTATACAGCTCAGCAAGAAGCATCTAGATTCAACAAGGCACAACTTAAAATTGCAGAATCATCCGCTGTGCTTCTGCTGACTTACACCAGGAGTGATGAAGGCCCAGCATGACTTTCCTGCCTTTGTCCATTCTGTGCTGGTTTTTCTCTTTGCAGGTTGGGATCAGGGTGACTAATTATTCAAGAGAAGGCTGTGAAAATGGGTGGCGGCAAGAGTAAAGCCGAGCGCATAACTGATTTTTCAATTCAGCCAAACTGAAAAACAATTTGGAAAAAAATTTGGTTCGGCTTGAACCAACACTTAATTTTTCCAGTTTTTGTTGCCAAAATGGAAAACAAAACAATAAAGCAATGAAAACAAAATTAGGTTTGACCCAAACCAAATTTTGTGTTTTGTTTCCATTTTTCATTTCATTTCAGGTCGTTATGGGGTGTTTTTCAAACTTTTTTTTTTAATTAGCTAAAATTTGAAAAGCAATGCCATTTTGAAAGGAAAAGTCAAAGTGTTTAGTTTTGAAATGGTTGAAATTGGTTTCAATGATTCTCCCCACTTTTTAAGCCAACAAAATTTGCTGAATTCAGCCCCAATTTGTGAATAGTTTTGGTGTCCCCCCAAAATGAATTTTTTCCTGGAAATTCACCATTTGCTAAATAAATAAATAAAATTGTCCAGCTCTATACTGGAGAGATCTAATAAAGAGAATCATTGCTCAAGAACGTAATCTTTGAGAGACAGAAGTGAGGTGACTGGACAACACAATGTCAATATTAAGCATTTCAGTATCATTAGCGAGGAGGTAACATTTGATCTTTCTGGCCTGCGATTGTCTTAAATCCTTCCTTGCCATTTTTTAGATGTCTTAGAAAATGTTTCCTCCTGTACAATCAATGGCAGTCTAACGCCGATTGACTGATTCCTACCCCTTCAAGGAAGCAAACATGATTTTAAACTAGTAATTTCATAGAAATCAGGTAATAAAACCAGTTGGCAACTTGCCTCTGAAATTTGCTGTTGAGTAGTTTACACTCAGTGAAGTGAGATGAACTAAGTTTTGTTTTGGATTTGGTTTTTTTGAAACTGCAGTTTGTTAATAAATGCAAATGCTCATAACCTGAGTAAACCCAAAAGGAGTCAACAAGAAAGTACTGAAAATGATCCATCAACTTGGAAGCACTGAATTTGTCATACTCTACAAACTACAATTCACCAGAATGCACACAGAACACTTGGAGTCAAATTATCCCTAGATCCCTTGCATGCCATTTTTGCAAAAGTGCCCTGGTTAGCAACAATGCTCACACAATGTACCAGCACCACAAAGACCTAGCAAATCTCATCCCTGCTGCTGCCTCCTTCTCTCTCCTACCTAGCCCAGACAGTGCCTTCTCTCTTTATTGACTACTATACCTCCAGAACACATCTCAGGTAAAAGATAGTGTTTGTGTACAGCTCCTAGCACCATGGTATCCTGGACCATGTTGGGGTTCCTAGTTGTAGTGCAGTACAAACAATAAATAATAATACTGTGATGGGTGCTATAGAGAAACCTATGTTAGGAAGATAGACTAGGGTATATAAAACTCCCACAGCGCAGAGATATTCACAATATGTAAGATACAAACATGGCAGGTAAAGAAGGAATTACAACCGTAGCTCATTAGTTCCTGGACTACCCTGTTTTAAGCCTTATTCTTAATGATGTTACAGCACAGTTGTTCTCAGTATAAGGTATGTGGGCCCACAACAGTGCTCGAGGTCCCTTTGGATGGTCCATAGAATAAAACATTTTAAGAAACAAAGACACACGAGTGAATCTTGCACTTATCATTTGGCCTACAAAACAGGAAAGTTGGAGATCCAATGGCTTCATTTATATTATTAGGCCCAAAGGTGCTACGGTCATGTAAGGTATTATGACTCAGCAATGTATAAGCATTCAGGATCAAACTCTCTAAAGAAAGATCTGAAGGTACCGCAGACTGCACCCAGACAGTCATTAAGAGGATTGGGTGGGTAAAGCACCCTTCTTTGTCTGTATGGACACACAAACCTTTTTTGAGTTTCCCCTGCATCAAACAGCAGCTGCTCCAAAGAAGGGTGAACATCCAGGCCCACCCTTTGAGCCCCTGTGGTGTAAGGTGGTGTAAAACAATCAGCCTTAGATTAGGTGGTTTTCCAGGTGAAAAACCCAGGCAGCAATACAGGACAAAGTATTATGCAGGACAGTCCAAGGGATACAGGGACCAAGAGCCATTGGGTTCTTGGTGACATGGAAGTAGTGCCTTCGTTGAGCAGCAGTATATAGTTTGGGACCATCTGTGTTTAAGGAAGCAGGACCTGTGTACATTCTGTAAACAAGCAAATTACATAGAAAATACCTTGACTGCATCACCCACTGATTTCTATTTAAACAGGAAATGTGACCTACAAGGCTCCGAAATCTGCTACCACTCAGCAATGGGGTAACTATATTTTCTTCCCCTCCATTTCCTTCTTCTCAAAGGACTTTGATACCTTGTCCTGGGATGCCCACATTACTGATCTTGCGCACCACATAATTGCTATCTCCTCCTTCAAATCTCTCCTCAGTGTCAAACTCCTTCCTCCGTCTGACAATAGATGACAATATTTATTTTTTATTACACATATTTGCACTGTATAAAAAAATAACTGCATTCAAAAATAAAATAGTGTAAAACTTTAGAGCCTACAAGTCCACTGAGTCCAACTTCTTGTTTAGCCAATCGCTCAGTCAAACAAGTTTGTTTACATTTGCAGGAAATAATGCTGCCCGCTTCTTGTTTACAGTGTCACCTAAAAGTGAGAACGTTGCAGTGTTGTAGCCGGTGTCACAAGATATTTACATGCCAGATGCGCTACACATTTGTATGCCCCTTCATGCTTCAGCCACCATTCCAGAGGACATGCATCCATGCTGATGACACTCGTTAAAAAAAATACATTAATTAAATTTATGACACCTCCTTGGGGGTGAATTGTATGTCTCCTGCTCTGTTTTAGGTGCATTCTGCCATACATTTCACGGTATAGCAGTCTCAGATGATGACCCAGTACATGTTGTTCATTTTAAGAACACTTTCACTGAAGATGTGATAAAATATAAATTTCACCAATGTGAGATTACTAAAGATAGCCTCAGCACTTGACCCAAGGTTTAAAAATCTGAAGTGCCTTCCAAGATCTGAGAGGGAGGAAGTATGGAGAGTGTTTTCAGAAGTCTTAAAAGAGCTACACTCCAATGCAGAAACTACAGAACCTGAACCACCAGAACCCGAACCAAATGGTGGCATCTGACTCATGATGAAAATAAACATGCTTCAGTCCACACTGCTTTGGATTGTTATCAAGCAGAACCTGTCATCAGTGTGGAAGCATGTCCTCTGGAATGGTGGCCAAAGCATGAAGAGGCATACAATGTTTAGTGCATCTGGCACGTAAATATCTCGTGACACCGGCTATAACAGTTCGACGTTCTCACTTTCAGGTGACACTAATAATGCTGCCCAAGAAGTGGGCAGCATTATTTCCTGCAAATGTACACAAACTTGTTTGTCTGAGCGATTGGCTGAACAAGAAGAAGTTGGACTTAGTGGATTGTAGGCTCTAAAGTTTTACACTGTTTTATTTTTGAATGCAATTATTTTTTGTACATAATTCTACATTTTTAAGTAGAACTTTCATGATAAAGAGATTGCACAACAGTACCTATATTAGGTGAATTGAAAAATTATTATTTTTTGTTTTTTACAGTGTAAATATTTGTAATAAAAATATAAAGTGAGCACTCTACACTTTGTATTCTATGTTGTAATTGAAATCATTATATTTGAAAATGTAGAAAAACATCCAAAATATTTAATACATTTCCATTGTTATTCTATTCTTTAACAGTGCAGTTAAAACGGCAATTAATCACAATTAAGTTTTTGAATCGTGATTCATTTTTCTGAGTTAATTGCATGAATTAACTGCAATTAATTGACAGCCCTAGAACTAGCACAATCCAAGCCCTTTGACAAAAAGCAACCTCATTACCTCATTTGCTGGGAGCCTCTCTCCCTCCGAGTCATGTCATCCTGTAACTAACCTAGACTATAAACTACTCAGTGCAGGAACAACTCAGTGGAGTTGACTCTGTTCCAGCCAACCTTCATCCAGTGCAGGAACACAAGGAAAAGAAAACACAAGTGGTGCTCAGTCTCTGGTATTCTCAACCTTGCAGGGAAGTCCCCAAGGTAAGTTAGAGCAGCCTCAGGATTGCTCTAGTTTATGCCTTGCTGAAATGGCAGCTGAGGCGCAGAGGGACTGTTGCAGCATCCAAGAATAGCCAGTGCACAGCAGTGCTGTGGTCATGTCCCTCTTCCCCCTGCCCCAAGATGTCACCGAATGTAGGGGCTGAGAAGGGGGGTAGCCCTATATTGCCAGAGTAACTCCTCACACCACAGGTATCCCTAGGGGGCTGTTTCTGCCTCCTTTACACTGATGAAGTGGAAGAAAGAGGCCAGGCAGGATCAGGGAATCAGCTCCAGGACATTATCCCCATAAAGTGCCATGCAGCCCTACATTATGGTGCTATTTACTATTGATAAATAATAAAATAATAAAACAATGATTACTAATATAATAATTAATACTATTTTCTTAAGTATCCAATTGCTCTTTTTTTAGTTTGACTTCAGTCTCATTAGGTCAATTTATTGTCCTACCCTCTCTGAATTAATAGCACTAGGGTTGCTTATGGAATCCTGTCTTTTTAAGCCAACTTGCTGGATCCCCATTTCGTTTTACATCCCAGATTTATTTCCACCTGCACTGCACTTTGTGTTGATGTCTATATTTTGCGCTGACGTGAATGACCATGTGTGATTTAGAAACAGTGCAGTCAGGAAACAAATGAAGAAAAAAAAAAAAAAAGTTCATTGGCTGAAAGTGGAGAGGGGCCCAAGACAGAGCTTCTGAGTTCCCTTTGAGTTCCCAGGAAACAAGGAAATAAGAACTCACCCCACTTTATAACTTTGTTTTTGGGTCAGAACTTAAACTGAAAGGAGTACAGTTTTTAGTTCCTTAGAGACTAACAAATTTATTAGAGCATAAGCTTTCGTGAGCTACAGCTCACTTTATCGGATGCTCTGTCAATCTGTTTCTTCACTTCAGCAGGTGGGTATTGTAGTTGTAGGAATGCATGATATTCCTACCTACATGCCTCTAGCTTTCATCCAGATCATACCACTCGATCCATTGTCTACAGCCAAGCGCTACGATATAACCGCATTTGCTCCAACCCCTCAGACAGAGACAAACACCTACAAGATCTCTATCATGCATTCCTACAACTACAATACCCACCTGCTGAAGTGAAGAAACAGATTGACAGAGCCAGAAGAGTACCCAGAAGTCACCTACTACAGGACAGGCCCAACAAAGAAAACAACAGAACGCCACTAGCCATCACCTTCAGCCCCCAACTAAAACCTCTCCAACGCATCATCAAGGATCTACAACCTATCCTGAAGGACGAGCCATCGCTCTCTCAGATCTTGGGAGACAGACCAGTCCTTGCTTACAGACAGCCCCCCAATCTGAAGCAAATACTCACCAGCAACCACACACCACACAACAGAACCACTAACCCAGGAACCTATCCTTGCAACAAAGCCCGTTGCCAACTCTGTCCACATATCTATTCAGGGGATACCATCATAGGGCCTAATCACATCAGCCACACTATCAGAGGCTCGTTCACCTGCACATCTACCAATGTGATATATGCCATCATGTGCCAGCAATGCTCCTCTGCCATGTACATTGGCCAAACTGGACAGTCTCTACGTAAAAGAATGAATGGACACAAATCAGACGTCAAGAATTATAACATTCAAAAACCAGTTGGAGAACACTTCAATCTCTCTGGTCACTCGATCACAGACCTAAGAGTGACAGGTTTCAGAGTAGCAGCCGTGTTAGTCTGTATTCGCAAAAAGAAAAGGAGTACCCGTGGCACCTTAGAGACTAACAAATTTATTAGAGCATAAGCTTTTGTGAGCTACAGCTCACTTCATCGGATGCATTTGGTGGAAAAAGCAGAGGAGACCTAAGAGTGGCTATACTTCAACAAAAAAGCTTCAAAAACAGACTCCAACGAGAGACTGCTGAATTGGAATTAATTTGCAAACTGGATACAATTAACTTAGGCTTGAATAGAGACTGGGAATGGATGAGTCATTACACAAAGTAAAACTATTTCCCCATGGTATTTCTCCCTCCCACCCCACCCCCCACTGTTCCTCTGATATTCTTGTTAACTGATGGAATTAGCCTACCTGCTTGTCACCATGGAAGGTTTTCCTCCTTCCCCCCCTGCTGTTGGTGATGGCTTATCTTAAGTGATCACTCTCCTTACAGTGTGTATGATAAACCCATTGTTTCATGTTCTCTGTGTGTGTATATATAAATCTCTCCTCTGTTTTTTCCACCAAATGCATCCGATGAAGTGAGCTGTAGCTCACGAAAGCTTATGCTCTAATAAATTTGTTAGTCTTAAGGTGCCACAAGTACTCCTTTTCTTTTTGCAAATACAGACTAACACGGCTGCTACTCTGAAACCAGTTTTTAGTTCTGCTCAGATGCAACTGAAATCCGATGAGGTCATCTGATCTTGTTAGATATTTACTGTTTTGGATTGAAATCTTACACAGCAAGAGGTCAGGAAATTATGGTGCCAACCCCAAGCACTATCCCTGATTTGACCTCAAACCTACATCACAAGCCCTAGCCTAATCCTAAAGCAACTCCATATGCCACCTTCCTGGTCTATCATCGATTGCATTTTACAATAGTTTCCACTTTCCTTTTCAGCTTTATCATTTGCTGGCATGAATACATCTAAAGAGTAATAATCTCCACTGGAAGCTCTTTATGTTAAAAAATAGTAAAAATAGGATAGTTTTAATACACTGCGCATCCCTAAGAAACATGTCCTACCCAACCAGTTTAAACACAATACCAGGTTCTGCTCAATGTAAATGAATTAGAAAATCTTTTAATTTGGCCATTTCTATTGCCTCTAAATATATATTACCTACATAGAACTCAGCTCCGATGGGACATCCTGGGTGAAATCCTCAATCCACTGAAGTCAATGGCAAAATTCCTATTGATTTCAGTGGGGCCAATTTTTCACTTTGAATTTTTAGTGAAGTTCCTACTTTTTCTTAACTTAATATCTCATCTTCAATTCCTCACATGTACAAATAAGAGCCACAAAGACGACAACACATTTTTGTTATATATTCAACTAAATAGCTACCACTGGCAAACTCATTCCAACTCTAAATTATGAGAAAGGGATATAAAAATCCATCAGTGAGAACCAACGAATTCTCTGTTGGAGGTGTGACTGGAAAATGAGGGCCAAATCCTCAGCTAGCATATAGCGCCGTTGGAGTCAGCTTTACACCACTTGAGGATCTGTTATAAGTTAATGTATATTCAACATTCTGTGCCCAGTTCAGTGAACCATGATGCAAAGTAGCAGAGAGTTTAAATTGGGGATCTCTACTGTTTTTACTTCCCAGGCTCAACATTGTAGACATAGCATCAGCCTTCATAAGAAAACATTGTCTTATTTGGACAACCTGGTTCTCATTGCCTGCCAACTGCTTTAAGCTAAACAATCAATGCTGTCCTTCTCAACTTTTTACTTTCCAATTAATTAATTTAAATTGACCATTAAGTCAGCAGAGTTTTTGATTGATATTTTCATTAACAACTCTCTCATGCAGACCTGTCCAACACCTAAGAAATGTATGATAATGTCCAATCTGCATGAAGGGGTCTGAGCATCTCCCTTCACCTCTCAGTGCTAGTGAGTTATTACTTGAATTGTGCTTGCTGTTTCATTGAGTGTAATTTGAATACAGATTAGCTGCCCCAGTGTTCCAGAGCTTTGGCATTATCATTACTGGGGACAGTAATTTGACTGATGAACACACGGGTTATCACAAGGTCATCACCTTCACAGTATTGGAATGGTCCATCGTCCCAATTTTGGAGGGAAGGAGGCTAAACCTTTCAATAGCAAAATTAAGTCCTGTAAATTAACTTGTCCAATAACTTATTGAATAAATCCTTTACTAATTAAAGAACCAATATGCTTCTTTGTTCTCAGATCTTCAAAGGCTTTATTAAAATCAATGAAGTAATATCAATTTCACTTTTTTTTGGTAACGTGAATTAAGATCCTTCATCCAATTATACACACGATGTTCTATACGTGTAAAATGATTTGGAATGTTAAATGGCCAAAGGAAATATATTAGGTTTATCCAATGAAAGCAATTATCTGTCAGCCACTCCTTCTCAAAACGCATGTTCTTTCTTCATTAGGATACGAGTGAAAAAACTTCTGCCTTAATGGATTTGCAGTTAAAAGCAAAGAGAAAAAGTTACTGAAAATTCCCTTCAAACTTACACAAAACCCTATGCA
Source organism: Dermochelys coriacea (assembly GCF_009764565.3). Classification (NCBI taxonomy): domain Eukaryota; kingdom Metazoa; phylum Chordata; order Testudines; family Dermochelyidae; genus Dermochelys; species Dermochelys coriacea. The sequence continues at coordinate 129,067,139 of NC_050071.1, forward strand.
GTGGTTAGCTGAAGTATCAGCTAGATTAATTCTGAAGTATTGGTAAATGTAACTTATTCCAAGGCTTCACTTTTTCTAAATGAGGTAAAAAATATTGATAAAGGCAAAACAAGACATTATATATTTTGAGTCAGTGTGCAAATGCTGAAGCCTGGGCCACAACAGAGCAGAATCCAAAGACACAAACGGGCTGATTTACTATGCTTTTTCCTATTGGAGCCTAAATTTAAACTAGTATTTGGTCACAAATGAAACAAGTGTGGTAGCCTCAAGCCAGTCTCCAGTGGATCTTTGTCTAAATCACAAGCCATCAAAACTGGCAATATTTGTTGACTGGAACAGAAGGAGTGCTCTAAGTCTTGGCCAAGATGCATTGACATGGCTGTGTGGGGAAGACTGCATAATGTCTGATTGCACTAAGTCTGGTTCTAGCTATGAATCAGTCGTTCATTTTTATGAATAAAATTCACACTAAAATTGTTTTTAAAGGGTGCAGTTGGAGTTTTGGGGAAAAATTGATCATTCAAATATTATAACAAAATAATGTTTCATATGTTGTTAATAATAAGCAAAATTTGATTTCAGTATCCTTGGACAAATTTTAAAGGTAAAATCCTCAAATTAAATTTTGCCATGTTGTACCAAAATTTGGAGAGACGGGATAATGCCAAATATTTTAGACTTCAAATTTATATGTATTTTTTTTAAAGTACAGAGTCAATGGGTTTCAGAACAATATGATCACAAATGTTTTACTGAATTTCTTTACAATTACTAAAAACAGGAGTGGGGTTTTTTTTTTTGTTGTTTTTTGGGTTTTTTTTGTGTCCTTTGCATTATGGACACCCAAACATGACAAAATTGTCATTATGAGAAATGAAGATGAGGATATGCAAAAGTGAAACTCACCAATTAACGAAGTTGGCTAATGTGAATTATATGCAAATCAAATGAAAGATATAGTAATAGCATATACAAGAAAATTAGAATTTTAAAATTTGTTTCACAATTCTAAGATGTTATTAGTATCACAAGCATAGAATTTTATGCATGGTTCAGTATAAGGAACATACTTACAAGTCAATCTTGTATCATAAGAAACTGCTCCAGAATATGTCCAACCATTTAGAGTAAAATCTTGGCCACATTGAAGTTAATTGCAAAACTCCCATTGACTTCAATAGGACCAGGATTTCACCCTCTGAGTACAATTCTACTCTGTTTTTATTAGAAGACTACCTTTGTTAAGCAAATGATTTTTATTAGTTCTTTGATTGGCTCTAAGGGGTTGATTATGCAAATGTTTATATGCATAAGCAAACTTTACTTACATGAGTAACATTACAGATTACACAAATAAAGCTATTCAGGTGCATCTGTGTTAGCAAGATAAGAAGAAAAGGAGTACTTGTGGCACCTTAGAGACTAACAAATTTATTAGAGCATAAGCTTTCGTGAGCTACAGCTCACTTCATCGGCTGCATCCGATGAAGTGAGCTGTAGCTCACGAAAGCTTATGCTCTAATAAATTTGTTAGTCTCTAAGGTGCCACAAGTACTCCTTTTCTTTTTGCGAATACAGACTAACACGGCTGCTACTCTGAAACAAGATAAGAAGGGGTGTAGGAGGAAGGAGTGTGGGCACCTTCCAGGACATGCACTGCACTAGAGCTGGTTGAAAAAACAGTCAAACATTTTATGGGATTTTTTGAAATGTTATAGTGGTCTTTCAAAATTTCAAAAACTATTGAGAGAATTCTATTCTTTTCTGTTCTATTCAGATTCTTAGTATTTCAGCACCTAGTCACACCAATTAGGATTCAGCTGTTCCAGACTTCCAGTCTTGGACTTACATCACTAAACACACCTTCACTAACATTAGCATCCTATGCTGGCCTATATCCAAAACACAGAGCTAAAACAGTTGCCTCTTCCATGCCAGACCTAGTTAGTTTATCATTTTCTAGAAAGTAAACAGATCTAGTTACTGCAATGAAGGAAGACAGACAGAAAGATCTAAAAAATATTTGCTTTGTGAATGAATCCAGTCTATGTAAATCAATTAGTCATCAAAACAATTTGACACTTAGAAAATTGAATCTTCAATTAGATGTTATCTTCCCAATATCCTTTATAGCCTCCCTGGATAGAGATAACACCTTTGTTATCTTGCTGAAAATTCACCTCCCCTACTTTACCAGAAATGATCAACTGATAGTTATAAAACCCTTGATGTTTGTCCTTGGAGGAAAGAGGCCCACGGAGACATAAAAACATTAGCAGCCATGGGATGAAACATTAGTTACTACAGCATCAATAGTGAGTTTTTACAACCTGGTTAAAGTGAGTGATTCCAGCCCTTCTGCAGTACCTGTGATTTAGGGACATCTTTGTACTGGAAGCTGCTTTTAAACCCAATTTTCTGACAGGACTGGGGAAAAAAAAGTTTTCTTAAAGCTCAGACTAGTCATAATATACCAATCTGCAGACTCTAGCACGTCATCCTACCCTAAAGAAGGAGAGTAAACACAAACAACACATAAGAGCCAAATTCACACTCAGTATAAGTGGTTGCATGTCCACTGAAATCAATGGAATTCCACCCGCTTGCTCTGGTTTTGAATTTGGCTCTTATGCAGTATGTCTCAGGCATAAAGGAAGAAGCTCTTTTAGAGTACTGAACAATTAAACTGCTATTTTCTTTACATGTTTGCATTCAGCATTTTTTGCATGTCATAGATTTGCATATTTTTAAGATCAGAAGGAACATTATGATCACTTAGTCTGAACTCCTGCATTTCTGACTTGCTTTTTTCAGACTTTATATCAAGCTTACTTCTTGGTATCACATTACCATAAACCTTGGTGCTATGTAAAATTAAGTTCAATACCAGCAGGCTTAGCAACCCACAATGCAGCTGTTGCTGCTCACTGTTAGTCCACTGAAGCACAGACAAAATTGCAGTGAAATAATACTATTTAAATACGTCTGAAAACTTAAAATGGCCAGATCCTCAGCTGGTGTAAACTGGCATGGCTCCATTGACTTCAGCTGAAACACAGTGACTTACACCAGCTGCTAATTTGTGCCCAATGTGTTTTTTTTTTCTTTTTTCTCTTCAATTTGTTCAGTATGGAAGGAGATGGTGAGTCAGAGCATACAGATGCACTTGGAGCAAATTCTGGAATATAGATTATGCCATGTGAGAACAGACCAGTTGTCTATCAAGTCAGGTATACCAACTTCAACAGTGGCATCTGCCTGATGCTTCAATGGAAGGCAATAAACTCCCATAATGCATCTGGCCAGTGTGCAACGCTGCCTGTGTGTGGGGAAAGGAAAGTCCTTTTCACAGGACGTTCAGTAAAGACCACTGAAGTCAATGAGAGTCTTGCATTTGGAACAATTTCAGGATTGAGCTCAGGCATGGAACAATTTTGATCCCAGCCTGAAGTTATGCACCAATGGTCAGCCAACCACTCACTCAATGTACAGAGGGCCCCAGTAGAAAGAAAAGAAAACTGATTCACAGAGTAAAGTATTAAAAACTAGCGTGGTAAGAGAATAGAAAAAAATCCTACTCTCCATTACATTGAGTAGAATTTGCCCTGCATGTAACCTTACTCTAACAGGTTTGTATTTTTATAGACCAAAATGAAATTATTTATTCTAAATTAAACCTATAACCCAACTGTGAACACTGATGTAAAGTAGAATGCCTGAAAACTGCATTTAAAAGCAAAGATTATGGCTTCTTTAACCTTCAGAAACTATATTCTATTATAAACCCATGTTAGTTATCTACTGTAAATATACTAAAATCAACATCAGATAAATACAAGATGCATCAAAAGATTTAAGGCACCTGTTGTGTATTTAAAAGAATTATATCTTGTTTATGGTACAGTATAAAACGCACAACTGATTTATATAGCAGCTAGTCTACTGCAGGGGAAATCTCATTTCAATCATAAATGGCAGAATTTGATTTAAGAATTCATTCTTTAATGGGTCTGCAATGTTCAAATTTAAACTCATTCAATTCATCAGCAAAATATTCAATATGGGGCACAGGGAACTCATTTAGGCAAGCAGCGACTTTTAATATAAATTTTCCAGGAGATTTCTTCATCGATTCAGCAGTTTAGTGCAAAATGATTTGTGCGATACATTCTCAAGGATCAATGCAGGCCAAGTCAATAGCTAATATAAAACAATCATCCTACCAAGTACAGAGAATGTGTCAATGAACTTTGACTTCACATTGAACTGCTTTGTTGAAAGGAAGAGGAAGTCTGAAAAAAAAAAAAAAGATAGCTTTGTTTTTCCATTTACCCATTTTTCGCTATTATTATTTATTTGTATTAAATAGAGCCCAGAGACCTTATTCAGGATCTGGGGCCCATTGTGCTAGCTACTACATAAATATATATGAAGATACCCTTCTTGACCTTAAGAGTTTACATTCTAAGGGCATGTCTACACTTAAAACACTGCATCTGCACAGCTCCACTGATGCATCTGCCCCACTGTAGCCCTTTTATGAAGATGCTCTAAGTCAATGGGAGAGAGCTCTTTTCTTTGTGTAGGTAATCCACCTCCGCAAGAGGCACGGTCTACATGGAGGGTTAGGTTGGTATAACTATGTCACTGAGGGATGTGAAAAATCAACAAAGTTATACCGATATAGGTCTGTAGTGTAGACCAGACATAAGTAGTCCCTGATTCTGCAATTGTTAAAGCCTCCTCTCAGCAGACCCACTGGGGATTGAACTAAGGACCTCCAGAGCTAAGCAGCACAAGCTGTTCAGCTTGAACTAAAGAGCCAACATGCTCTAGGTGGGGCTGTAACACTCACATCAGCTGTGAATTGGGCACAGACGGGGACCCATAACACACACTCACCAGTGGGTTACAGAGTGACATCCATATGAGTGGGCCCTTGTGCCCCAGAACAGATCTGTGAAATCAATGAGGCTACACTTAGGTGCAGAGATACACCTGTGGAATGTCATTGAAGGATCTCAAATATATACAATTTTACATGCAAATATATACATTTGCCATTTTTTCCTCATAATTATAACTCAAGGGCCTTATCCAGAACTCATTGAACTCAGTGGGAGTCTTTCCATTGTCTTCAATGGGATTTGGATCAGGCCCACATATAATAAGTGGTAACTATTTCCATTTGCCTCTTAAAAATACTATTGTCTGGATGAGTTCACATAGCCATCAGGACAACTCAAAGGGAAACAGACTTACAGACTGAGTCAGTGAGGGCATTCCATGTCTAAAGAGCAACATGGAAGAAGGTGTGAAGATACCGGTGTGGGAAGTTGACAAATAGGTGGCTGAGGCTGGCATCATCGGGAAAGCAGAGGTGGAAGGAGACAACATGGTAAGAGACTAAGAGATGGGAGCAGACAAGCAGGGAGGGGCAGAATGGTGAAGGTCCTGAAGGTGAGGCCACGTTGTTTAGCTTGATGAGGTGAAACGGGGCTCCAGATGACCGATACAAAGAGGGGTCCAATGGAATGGGTGAGGAAGATGTTAGCAGCAACAATGTGATTGACTTGGAGTGTGGGGGATATATATGCTAGGGGGACCAGAGAGGAGGCAGTTGTAGTGATCATGTTAGGTGATGATGAACAGGAATTTTTGCTGTGTGGAGAGATAGGAAAGGAAGCATCTTACGGAGGTTATGTAGGAAGGAGTGCCGAAGTCTGGATACACCCTGGATGTGCTGAGAAAGAACCCTGGGTATACACCGCAAAGATGAACCCCAGGTTTTGGGCCTGAGTGATAGGCAGGATCATGGTTTTGCCGTTATCTGTTTGTCAGAGTCATTCACTGCATTCCCAGCTTCACAGGAAGTTAACATTTTAAAATCCATTCAAGTAGGACCAGCAAAGTGCAGAGTATGTAACAGCTAAGAATTTCAGAGTGCCCTCTGCATGTACTTAAAGCTTATTATATGATCCACATTCCTACAGGATTGCTGAAAATTAGTCACTGAAATAGGGCAAATATGAACACAGGGGAATCAAAAAACTGTTTTGGTGTCACTGAAAAGTTGGCCTTTGATCTGACCAGCTATGCCAAGGCTAAAGATATCAGATCCGCTTGATAACATTTTCACTCACAATGACAGAATCCTGTGACATTCACTATGATGCTGAGGACATATGATGACAGCACTTCTCTCAACAGAGATGAGAACAATGGAAGTTGATAATATTGTACTGACCATTGCCATTAAAATTCTAGGATCAATCTGTTTTCACCCTTTTGTTGCTTCTTAGAAAGCATCATGATTTGGCCCTTCTCCCAAGGAAATGATCAGACAATTTGGAGGCTGGAACAGAGGACTTGTGTACCACAAGCTGCCCCCTTGGATCATCTCTTCTGTTGTAGGTGCACTGGCTCCTCTGCAAAGTTTGCAGTGTGACAGCTCTTTGAGGAATTCTCCAAACCAAGGACAAATGGTTCTGACACAGTAAATGGTCCACAATGATTTGTACATATCCAGAGTACACATTCTGTTCTGAACTAGACAGATATGCAATCCTGGTGTCCCATGGCTGTCACTCAGCACAGAATTTCATCTGGGGCAGGTTCTGTCCCACTGTTTCAGCCCTTTTTGACAGCTCATGTGATGCAAAGAGGCCAGAATCGGGCAATGGCTGTCCCTCTGAAAATTGCTCCAGAGGGGGGAAACTCATCAGGTATAGAGCCTGTGGAGTTGGCTCCTACACCAACTACTTATTCCATGCCCCAGTATGGGGACATGTTGGTGAGGGAGGAGGCATGCTGGAGGGAGAGTGGAATACATCTCTGCTGTGAAAATTCTCAGCTGGCATATGGCTCCGTAGGAACCACAACTAGTCAGTATAAGTTAGAGAAGTCTCTAAGCTGCTCTAATTTACACAGAGGCATCTGTGGCTTGAGAATCAGGGAGCCATAACCTGACAGCCCTTTCTGCCTAAGTGGATCTTGACCCAGGAGTTAATCTGCCATTCAGTGGTTAGCTGAAGGTTTTTCCTTTTTGATTATGTTGTTTCTGTGTATGGTTTTTAAAACTGAAGCATATAAAAATTGAATAGCATCTCTTTAAAACTTAAACCACTCTGAAACCTTTAAATAGTTGGTCATTTATGCACAACAGGTATAGTTGTTCATCATATCCTCCTGAATTACCTTAGATGCAACCAGCAATTGATTAACCTGGTTTAGCTATTGCTTGATAGACAGTAGTCTGGGGGGTTGAGTAAATTCTCACTGGCTTGAATTAGGATTTGACTGGATTTGGGTTTTTTTAGGCTCTGGTGCATTTTGGTGTCTACATCCTTCCTTTTCTCAGACATTGTTAAATGTTATATCATTACAATATAAATTATGTTCAGCTCTATTTCATTCTCTCCAAATTCTGATGAGGTGCCACTCTGCTTATTTCTGAAATCAATGACAGAGGAACTGAGTCATTCATTTATTATTTTGGGTTCAGGTGAAAGTATGAAGAGATTGTCATTTTCTTGAGGCCTCCTGATTTTTAATGAGGTTCCAGCAAGCTAATGTATTCACAGTATGAGCATGGCCCTTGGTCTGTCGCTGCTGTCAAACAAACAGGTATAAGCCATGATCAGAGCTGGACTTTACAATATTAAATGTCTTCTGATGACGGCTATTCATTTTGCACCCTGATCCAAATCTGCCTCCAGCATACTTCCTACCTCACTAACATGTCCCCTATCTGGAGTATGGGATAAGAGCCAGTGCCACAGGCTTTATGTCTGATGAGAGTTGCCCCCTCTGGGGCAATTTTTTAGCAGGATAGCTGTTGCCAGATTCTGGCCTCTTTGCACCACATGAGCTGTCAAAAGGGCTGGAACAGTGGGACAGAACCTGCCCCAGGTGAAATTCTGTGCTGAGTGACACAGCTATGGGACACCAGGATTGCATATCTGTCTAGCTCAGAACAGAATTTGGGCTCTGGATATCAGATGTTCCGTTTACTGTGTCACAATCATTTGTCCTTGGTTCAGGGGATTCCTCAAGATTTGACTACTTCACAGGGCTATATTTGCTGCATTATCCAAAAGACTGAGGCACATTGCAGCAACATTACAGGTATTGTCCAATCTCTCTAGTTATGTAGGTTTGTATACCCTACCCTTCCCCAGAGTATTTGAGAACCTATGGCTTATGGAACCCAATGCACCTTTTCTCACACTAAGGTCTGTGGAAGAAGAGCTGTTGGCGGGTGAATAACTTAAAAGTCTTACTGGTATGGGGGCCCAGCTCTGGGCCCCAGGAAGAAGGGGCAGGGCAGGGGGGTCAGCCTCCCCCAGTCAGCCCTTTAATGCTGCCCAGCCTACGCCAGCCAGGGCTCTGGAGGCAATTTAAAGGGCCTGGGGCTCCGGCCACTGCTGCGGTAGCAGCCGGGCACCCCGAGCCCTTTTAAATTGCCGGGCCCCGGGACAGCTGCCCCTTCCCCCCCACCCCCGTGGCTCTGGGGTGGGGGGGGCAAAAGGGGCAGTGACTTTAAAGTGCTGCCGCGGCGGTGCTTTAACATCAGCTGTTTAAGGGCCCATACCAGCAGCCACTTCTTATCGGTACACCAGACCGGCCTGTATTGGCCCACTTTCACCTCTGGCTGCCCTGCTTCAAAGTCAGTGGCAGAAAGAACTGAATTTATGGTTCTCCTACCTTGGCGTCCCAGAGTGTGATTCTGCCAGACTTGAGAAGTGTTATGCATTTGGCACCTCTTTTCAAAAGAGTTTTATCAGAAGTGACCCGTGCCTGCTGATAGCGGGGGGGGGGGGGAAGGGGGGGAAGAATGAGGGCAGCTGGTTTCAGCAGTGCAAGTGAGCATGCTCACTCCGTGTGAGCAAGCTTAGTACAAGCCAAGTAGCAAATCGGGGTGGGGGGGGGCAGGGGGGTTATATCACCCTGCATCTCTCCCCCTATGCATTGCCGCTGTTTCAAGGCCTTATAATTTTTGTAAAGTTTTCCCCATTACACTGCAATTGATTTTATTGTTTAACTTGTGCTTACTCCAATAATCTTAAGCCCCATTTTTCAGTCTTACTTAGCTAAAGTTAGTATCTCCAGCCCTCTCTAAAACACCTTGAAGAGAAAGGGAGTCTTCCCATTGACTTCAATAGACTTTGGATCAGACTCCTAAATCCATGCTGAGAACCCTAATTAAAGTGGCCTGATTTTCAGAGTTGCTGAGCATGTGGAGCTCCCATTGACTCTGAAATTGCCCATATGCTCAGGGTTTAGCTGATCGCCGTATTTGAGGTCGGGAAGGAATTTTCCTCCAGGGCAGATTGGAAGAAGCCCTGGAGGTTTTTTGCCTTCCTCTGTAGCATGGGGCATGGGTCACTTGAGGGAGGATTCTCTGCTCTTTGAAGCCTTTAAACCACGATTTGAGGACTTCAATAGCTCAAACATAGGTGAGGTTTTTCGTAGGAGTGGGTGGGTGAGATTCTGTGGCCTGCATTTTGCAGGAGGTCAGACTAGATGATCAGAATGGTCACTTCTGACCTTAGTATCTATGAATCTATAAATTCAGGCTACCTTAATAACGCAATAGGGATTTAAGTGCCTACTTTGAGCCACTGAAGTTTGAAAATTCTAACCTATGTTTTTAACCAGCACTGTGCATGATGGCAGTTATTTTGTGAAGTGTCTCAATACCACTGACACAAAGGCAGTGAACAACTAAACTGGATTATTATTGTTACCCTTGTGCTGAGGTTACTTCTCAAAACCTCTGAACAACTTAACATAATGCTCTGGAAGCCCAGCCATCTTACATTTACTCAATTAATTCAGACGGGGCAGCTGCAAATAGAGATATGAACCCAAATTACTGTATCTTTGCTCTCTGAACAAGTCAATGTATCTGCATTGTTTAAAAAACCTGGATTAGGAAACAAGACAGAAATCCTACATTTTCAAACATGATTTTGAGTGCTTCAATTTTTGGCTGACCAGATGCAGACTTTAAGGGTCCTTAATTTTCAGAAGGTGAGTGCTCAGAAATTTAAATGAAGGTGCCTTATGCTGGGCACCCAAAAACCGAGGCATCCAAAACTGCTTGCTTTTTTTTGAAAATGTAGGCCATAGAATAATCAGAAAGACAAATAGCAAGAACAACTGCCAGGATTCTGATCCTTGGAGTTTCATTTACATTTCTGGGGGGGAAAGGGGCACAGGGTTAGAGGCAGGGAGAGACTTGATTGTCCCTTAAAGTTTCTCTAGTCCTGCTACAAATGCCAGTACAAAAGGTTTACATGCAAACCCCACGCTAATAAAAATCAAAGTCTATATTGATTTAATTTCCAAATTATTAATCAACTTCACAGCTGAACAAAAATATTGTATTGCTCAGCTCAAGCAAATCCTAACATCTTTTCCTCTAGTTATGAGACCAAGAGCTGATGAAGGACAAAAGTTAATGTATGGTGTACACTTGAGTTGGGCAGCTCAGAGCTTTTAATGGACAGTGTCATTGCCAAGACTGACTGCACTGTCCCTATAGCACAAGAAGTTTTGCAGAATTCTAGAGAATGAAATATTTGTCATTTGCTTCCAGTGGGGCAAGGCATTTAAAGCAGATTATGGATCAGATTCTGTCCCAATGACACAAGGGATGGCATGTTGGTGAAACAACTTGCCATTCAAACTCATGCTCTTGTAAGGAGGTGGAGACCTAAGGGGGTGAAAGATCTCCATGTGCAGAATGAGGTATCAGTTGCAACAGGAAATTCGCTGTTCTAAAAAAATCATATCTGCGTTCAGTTCTCCAACCTGAACAGCACACTAAAAAGGGTGATGGATAGATCACAGAAGGGGATATCAGTGAGAAGATCATGGTAATGATATCCAGACTTGGATAATAAAACAGGAATAGAAATATAAACTAGTGGGCAGGGTGCCAGATCACCATGCTAAGTTTTGCTAGATTCAGAATTTGCATGTATTTGTATAAACACCACTATGGACAAATCTGTTTTTAACAGCCACACTGGAGCAGCTTCCAGTGAGTTAGTGGAACTCACACACCAATCAAAGGGCAGAATTTCATCCTAAAATTCTACTAGATTTGGAAATAAAGAGTATGAATACAAAATGCATGTCAAGGCTTCTTTCTGAACTATGCAAAATATTGGTAATACCTAAAGTGAAGCTAAACTCACCGGGGTTTAATTTTCATTCCAAACTCAGGTCAGAGTTGTCAAATGATTCACAAGCTTTTCCCACACAATCTGGGTCAATGTCACCCAAACACGGTCTGATAAATGTTTTTATCATGTAAAAAATGTGCACTTCAACATGAACACAGGTGAAATTCTGTTGTTTCTGCGCAGCTTCCCTTTGGGACCTGGGGTTGCTCAAACCTGAAATTCAGCTCAGAAATCTGGTTCTTTGTGGAGTAAGAACATAAGAACGACCATACTGGGTCAGACCAAAGGTCCATCTAGCCCAGTATCCTGTCTGCCAACAGTGGCCAATGCCAGGTGCCCCAGAGGGAATGAACAGAACAGGTAATCATTAAGTGATCCATCCCGTCACCCGTTCCCAGCTTCTGGCAAACAGAGGCTAGGGATACCATCCCTGCACATCCTGGCTAATAGCCATTGATAGACCTATCCTCCATGAACTAATCTAGTTCTTTTTTGAAGTCTGTTATAGCCTTGGCCTTCACAAGGAGTTCCACAGGTTGTGCATTGTGTGAAAAAATACTTCCTTTTGTTTGTTTTAAACCAGCTGCCTATTAATTTTATGTGGTGACCCCTAGTTCATGTGTTATGAGAAGGAGTAAACAACACTTCCTTATTTACTTTCTCTACACCAGTCATAATTTTATAGATCTCTGTCATATCCCCCCTACTTGTCTCTTTTCTAAGCTGAGAAGTCCAAGTCTTACTAATCACTCCTCATATGGAAGCCATTCCATACCCCTAATAATTTTTGTTGCCCTTTCCTGAACTTTTTCCAATTCCAAGATATCTTTTTTGAGATGGGGCAAACACATCTGCACTCAGTGTTCAAGATGTGGGCATACCATGGATTTATATAGAAGCAATATGATATTTTCTGTGTTATTATCTATCGCTTTCTTAATGATTCCCATCATTCTATTCACTTTTTTGACTGCTGCTATACACAGAGTGGATGTTTTCCAGAGAACTATCCACAATGACTCCAAGATCTTTTTTGAGTGGTAACAGCCAATTTAGACCCCATTATTTTATATGTATAGCTGGGATTATGTTTTCCAATGTGCACTACTTTGCATTTATCAACATTGAATTTCATCTGCCATTTTGTTGCCCATTCCCCCAGTTTTGTGAGATCCTTTTGTAGCTTTTTGCAGTCTGCTTGGGACTTAACTATCTTGAGTAGTTTTGTATCATCTGCAAATTTTGCCACCTCACTGTTTAACCCCTTTTTTCCAGATCATTTATGAATATGTTGAATAGGACTGGTCCCAATAGAGACCTGTGAGACACCACTATTTACTGCTCATTCTGAAAACTGACCATTTATTCCTACCTTTTGTTTCCTATCGTTTAACCAATTACCAATCAATGAGAGGACCTTCCCTCTTATCCCATGACAGCTTACTTTGCTTAAGAGCCTTTGATGTGGGACCTTGTCAAAGGCTTTCTGAAAATCTAAGTACACTATATCCACTGGATCCCCCTTGCCCACATGCTAGCTGATCTCCTCAAAGAATTCTAGTAGATTGGTGAGGTATGATTTCCCTTTACAAAATGGGGCTGTTCCCCATGTTGACTCTTCCCCAACAAATTATGTTCATCTATGTGTCTGACAATTTTGTTCTTTACTATAGTTTTAACCAGTTTGCCCAGTACTGAAGTCCTATTACTGGCCTGTAATTGCCAGGATCACCTCTGGAGTCCTTTTTAAAAATTGGTGTCACATTAGCTATCCTCCAGTCATTTGGTACAGAAGCTGAATTCAATGATGGTTACAAACTACAGTTAGTAGTTCTGCAATTTCACATTTGAGTTCCTTCAGAACTCTTGGGTGAATGCCATCTGGTCCTGATGACTTATTACTGTTTATCAATTTGTTTCAAAACCTCCTCTAATGATAGCTCAATTTGTGAGTGTTCCTCAGATTTGTCACCTAAAAAGAATGGCTCAGCTTTGGGAATTTTCCTCACATCCTCAGCCATGAAGACCAATGCAGAGAATTCATTTAGTTTCTCCGCAATGGCCGTATTGTCCTTGAGTGCTCCTTTAGCACCTCGATCATCCAGTGGCCCCACTGGTTGTTTAGCAGGCTTCCTGCTTCTGATGTACTTAAAAATTCTTTTGCTATTACTTTGAGTTTTGAGCTAACTGTTCTTCAAATGCTTTCTTGGCCTTCCTAATTACATTTTTACACTTCATTTGCCAGAGTTTATGCTCCTTTCTATTTTCCTCACTAGGATTTAACTTCCACTTTTTAAAAGATGCCTTTGTCTCTCACTGCTTCTTTTACGTTGTTTAGCCACAGTGACCCTTTTTTTGGTTCTCTTACTGTGTTTTTTAATTTGGGGTTGAGCCTCTATTATGGTGTCTTTAAAAAGTTTCCATGCAGCTTGCAGGGATTTCACTTTTGGCACTGTACCTTTTAATTTTTGTATAGTCTCCCTTTCCGAAGTTAAATACTACAGTGTTGGGCTGCTGTGGTATTTTGCTTGACACAGGGATGTTAAATTTAATTATATTATGGTCACTATTACCAAGCGATCCAGCTATATTCACCTCTTGGACTAGATCCTATGCTGCACTTAGGACTAAAATCAAGAATTGCCTCTCCTCTTGTGGGTTCCAGGATTAACTGCCCAAGAAGCAGTCACTTAAGGTGTCAAGAAACTTTATCTCTGCATCCCATCCTGAGGTGACATGTACGCATCCAATATGGGGATAATTGAAACCCCCCATTATTATTATTGAGTTTTTTATTTTAATAGCCTCTCTAATCTCCCTGAGCATTTCACAGTCACTATTGCCATATTGGTCAGGTGGTCAGTAATATATCCCTACTGATATATTCTTATTAGAGCATGGAATTACTATCCATAGAGATTCTATGGTACAGTTTGGTTCATTTAAGATTTTTAAATCATTTGATTATATGCTCTCTTTCACATATGGTGCCACTCCCCCACAGCATGACCTGTTCTATCCCTCTGATATATTTTGTACCCTGGTATTACTGTGTCCCATTGATTATCCTCATTCCATTAATTTTCTGTGATGCCTATTATATCAATATCCTCATTTAATACGAAGCACTCTAGTTCACCCATCTTATTAATTTAGACTTCTAGCATTTGTATATAAGCATTATAAAAACTTGTCACTTTTAAATGTCTGCCAGTACATGATGTAATGGAATAGGACTTTCTCACTTGACTGTTTCTCATCAGATCCTGTTTTAAATAATTTTTCATTCTCTCCTCTTTACTAGGACATAGAGAATCTTCATTAATAGATCATCCCCTAAGGGATGCCTCTGTGCAACCATGTGCTCCTCCGCACCCGTCGGCTTTTCCCCAGCCCTTAGTTTAAAAACTGCTCTATGACCTTTTTAATGTTAAGTTCCAGCAATTTGGTTCCATTTTTGTTTAGGTGGAGCCCATCCTTCCTGTATAGGCTCCCCTTTCCCAAATGTTTCCCCAGTTCCTAATAAATCTAAACCCCTCCTCTCTACACCATCGTCTCATCCACACATTGAGACCCTGCAGTTCTGCCTAACTGGCCCTGCACATAGAACTGGAAGCATTTCAGAGAATGCTACCATGGAGTTACTGGACTTCAATCTCTTACCTAGCAGCCTAAATTTGGCCTCCAGGACCTATGTCATTGGTACCTACATGTACCACAACCACTGGCTCCTCCCCAGCACTACACATACATTTGTCTAGATGTCTCGAGAGATCCGCAACCTTCACACCAGGTAGGCAAGTCACCATGCGGATCTCCCAGTCATCGCAAACCCAGCTATCTGACAGATTTCAGAGTAGCAGCCGTGTTAGTCTGTATTCGCAAAAAGAAAAGGGGTACTTGTGGCACCTTAGAGACTAACAAATTTATTAGAGCATAAGCTTTTGTGTGAGCTGTAGCTCACGAAAACTTATGCTCTAATAAATTTGTTAGTCTCTAAGGTGCCACAAGTACTCCTTTTCTTCCAGCTATCTATGTTTCTAATGATTGAATCCCCCATAACTATTACCTGTCTTTTCCTAAGAACTGGAGTTCCCTCCCACAGAGAGGTATCCTCAGTGAGACCACAACATCATCTGGAAGGAGGGTCCCAACTATGGGATCATTTCCCTCTGTTCCAGTTGGATGTTCTCCTTCCCTGGGACTTTCATTCTCCTCAACAGCACAGAAGCTGTCAGACCAGGGGTAGGATCGTTCTACTTTGTCCCGGAAAGTCTCATTTACGTACCTCTGTCTCCCTCAGCGACTCCAGTTCAGCCACTCTGGTTTCCAAAGCCCGTACACTGTCTGAGGGCCAGGAGCTCCTTACACCGAATGCACACATATGCCACCCACCCAGAGGGCGGGTAATCATACATGCTGCATCGGGTGCAATAAACTAGATGCCCCCACTCTGTTGCTGGATTTCTGTCTATTTTCTCTTTTTACTCCTGCAGGTTGTCCATTGCTGATTTTTTTTTTTTTATTATCGGGGGCATTTTAGGCCTTAAGTTGCAAGAATGTTATATGTATCTAGCCTCCTCCCCCACAACACACACACACACACAAACTTACCCCAGGGTCTCCTTCACCTGGAGAAGTCCCTCGCAAAACTCCCGTTAGACACTTCTGTTCACTAGCTCCTCTGGTCGCTTAGGAGTGACTTTTTTAAAGCCCTGGGCTTCCTGAGTAGCCTTGCTCCCTGGTTAAGGGTTCATGGATATTAAAAGGCTGAGGGATCAAAACTTGGTAAAGAAGCTCTCAGCCTTGCCTAGCAGGCTGCTAGGCTTAGCACACACACGGTCAGCACACAGTGCCCAAACAAACCGACCACATGGTATATTTCAGTCAAGCAGCAAGCATACCACAAACACACACGCTACAGACAACAGACTTAGCCCAAGGGTCACGTAATTGCTCCTCCTTCACCTGGAGAACTCCCTTGCTGCTCTTTGTGGCTAGACCTGTCTTTGTATTACAGGTGGGCAAAGTGCCTAGCATAGTGTGACCTCCATAACATAACTATCAGTAATAAATAATAATAAGTGAGATAAAACCCTGTGGACTACAGATGAAGAAAGTGGTCTCCAAACCTTAACAAGGTGGAAACATTGAGTTCTTTACAAGTCGACCCAGCAAAGCATGGACTACTCTGGCCCTGATCCAGCTCAACATGGAGGCATGGGCTTAACTGCAAGCCAATGAGAAATCACATTGCTTTCAAGTGTTTTGCAAGATCAAGCTGCTAATTCCTTTATATATTATACTTGGTAAAATTAGCATCATTAATTTGCTGATTAAAGAAATGATACCTTTTAAATTAATTCCTGCTGTCTAGGAAACCGACCAACTTTGTTGGGTGCATTCTGAGACAAAGCGTATGACTACACCTTCTGAAACGGGAGCTTGGATTTTGGCAGTCAGCCCCAGCCCTGAGAAGGGGACACTATGGAGCTTCACCACTTCAGGCTGAGCTGTGGGAAGGACTGTGAGCTAGCAGGCACAATCCATCCCCCAGCTTTGCCAAGGCGAAGATGGCTGCACTATTCCTGCTCCCTCCAGAACACTGGGGCACTTTTGTGGGATGGTGCACTGGGGAGGCGGGGCCTTGTCTCTTAAGCTTTTTCAGGAGATTTACTCCCACTGGTGCACTCCCCCAACCTGAAGAATACAGTTGCTTTGCCTTCTTTCTCTCCTCACTGCACCCATGATACCCACTGTAAAGTAGTCAAGGAATTTCTGTTTGACAGGATTATCTTAGCCAATGTCTAATCAATTAAAGGTAGCAATTGTACATCTTAAAAAACACACATCATAGTCAGATACCTCCTGGTGAATGTTTCTGTGGTTCCAGAGAGAAAGAGCGAGA
The DNA here is from genome assembly GCF_009764565.3 of Dermochelys coriacea. Lineage (NCBI taxonomy): Eukaryota > Metazoa > Chordata > Testudines > Dermochelyidae > Dermochelys > Dermochelys coriacea. The sequence goes on from NC_050071.1 coordinate 129,084,245, forward strand.
GAAGAAATGTGATCAAACAAGCCAGTAGACCATATAGGCTACAAAAGGGCATCTCACTTCTATTTAAATTTCCATTGCTTGAAATCTTATCTTCACTTGACCTCCAAAATGGGTCTCATCAATCTTCTCTGCATTGAGAAACAAAGCATCAATCGGTGGTATTTATGTATCTCTAGATTATAAGTATTTGTACCATAGAGGTGCCTAAAAGCCTCCAACTGTGATTAGGGCACCATTGTGCTCAGGATTGTACAAATGCATAGTAAGAAACAGTCCTGGTCATAAAGAGCATACTGTTTTAATAGGCAAGACAAAGGATATGTCATGATCAGTGGAACTGGAATCAGAGGGCCCACATTCTCTGTTTTGACAGGACACCAGTGGAAATACAGAATGCTGGGGAGTTAGGCTGGAAGCAACTGAGCCACATTGCCAAAGCAATGTGCAGGATTTAATAACCTTCTACATGTTTGATACAAACTGCACTCAGTTTCACTCTTTGCTAGTGAAACAAGATGGCAGCGTCTGAGTGGTGTGTTCTCTGAGGTGCATCACCTGGCAGAGTGAGCAATGGAACTTGGTCTGATCCTTCCTGCCCAGAGCCCTGGATTTTGCAGACACAAACCTAGCCCAGAGATAGAGCTGGTGGAAGGAGAAGTTCAAGCTGTACAGAGACCTGGCCATGAAGGAGAACAACAGCTGGAAAGTACAACTACTATTTTACCTTACAGGGGAACAAGGCAGAGAGGTCTGCTGCATGCTGAAGCTTTGCACTGCCTTGAGGCTCACAGCAGTCCTAGGAACCCTGGGGACCTATTACTCCCCAAAGCTAAACAAACTGTGGAGCAACATAGGTTTTTCTCTAGAGACCAATCCAAAGGGGAGGGCACAGATCCCTAAATTACAGCCTTTTGTGCACTGGCTGCTACATGCAATTCTGGGGCATTGACAGACTCCCTCATTCAGGACAGGATAGTCAGCAGCAATTGGGATCACTACCTGTGGCTGCTCCAGGAAGGCGATCTCATATTAGACAGATGCTGAGACATACGGCAAGCAGTGGAAGCCTCAAGAGAAAGGATGAAAGCCCTAGAAGTCACAACATTCCCCAGTAGTACACGCAATGAAACAACAGCAAAGGAGAGCAGATGGTCAGGGTTCCACACCCATAGTGAGATTTATAGTGGGAGACAGCACAAGTGGAAAAAGGAAAAGTGCCCTGCACTACAATAGCATTTCAAGGAATGCGGCATGTTGTACATTTTTAGCAGCATGTGTAAGAGCAGAGGAGGGTCTCAGAAAGAGTCAGACAGACTCGTACAAGAGGGGGATGGCATGTCAGACAGTAAGGATGATATCGTGGCTCTCTCCTCAAATCAAGAACATATCAGATGCAGGCTGTTGGGACTCTAGCCCACTCATTACAATGAGCAGGTGCAATCTAATAATGTACGAGAGCACAATGCAGTTCATTGGAAGAGGTGATATCATAGTAACCAACCCCCAAAACTAACAGTACCAATTGACGTTTCTGGTGGTAGATGGCAAGCACCGCAGACCCCTCTTGGAGAATACAACCATACAAACATGGATCCTATCAGGGCATCAGAATTTTATAACTGGAGTGCAAGAGGCAAAAAGGGGAGACCCACGGACAATGGAGACATTTTAAAAATTATACGGGGAGGTTTTCACTGGTGATGGCTGCCTCAAAGGAAAGCTATGACTGGAAGCAGACCCCACAGCGGAATCTGTGTGCTTACCACAAAGGAAAATTCCAGTGGCTGTACATAATTCAGTATGCAAGAGGCTTGAAAGTCTGCAGAGCTGGGGTATTGTGATGGGGCAAACTTGCCATACTGGCCCTGAGAGGGTTGAATTAGGCCAGGTGGGTCCAATCAGCCAATTAGGCTACAAACAGAGGAGACCTAAGCTGGAGGAAGCTAATTAGATGAAGGCTCAGCTGTGAGGGAACATGTGGGGCTTCTACAAAGCCAGGAGTCTGGCAACAGTGGAAGGAAGCCTACAGCCCCTTTTTCTGAAGTAAGGGAGAAGGAAGGGAAGAAGCCTGGTAGGAAGGAGTCCAGGGGTGAGAGCAGTAAGGTGGTAGAGATGCACACCTTAACTGATCATTACATGGCCCTTGACTGGAACCCGGAGTGGAGGGTGGGCCTGGGTTCCCCTACTAACCATTGCAGGGAGGTACTGTTTGGAGGCAATGAACAGGAAGACTACCTGAATCACTGATCGACCGGGTCAGGGCAGTGGGCATGAGGACTGCTTGATGTTGTATGGAGAGTAGAGACTTAAAGCCTACCCTGGAAGGGGAACTGCAGAGGTGCTGCAGAGAAAGAGACAGACGTGGAGGGATGGCATGCAACTATGGGAAGGGGCATTGGCCTTGTGAGATATTTCCCAGAGCAGCCAGGTGGAGGCATCATCCCAGCAGTGAAAAGAGCCCCCCCATCACAGGTACCATAGCACCTACAAAGGCCAGTATAGCCTGGTAAATAGTATGGCGGTGTAAAGAAACCAATAGGCAAATTACACAATAGGCAAAGACCCAAAGCCACTGAACTAAACATTGAAAAGATGCCACTATCCTCTACCACAATTGATGAAATCTTGCCAGAACTTTCCAAAGCCAGAATCTTTATGGTCTGAGATGTGAGGAACAGGTCCTGGCTCATAAGTCTTGATAACTAGTCCAACATCACTGGCCCCAGAATCACTGAATAGGCCAGTCTGGGGGTCATGCCAACTGAAAAGTCTGTGCTTTTGGTAGTATGTCACCAGCATCACTCGGGCAGCAGGATCAGAATGTAGGTCTCCATGGACACATTGGATGTGGATGGGGGTTCCGCCTGGCTCAAGGTCTGGTACCAGGTCGCCCTGGATGAGAATCTGGCTACATCTGGAGTCGATCAACACAGTCATAGGAATTCCTTCTATGAGCACTGGGACCCTGAGCTTCTCCGGCCCCTCTTCCAGGCCTGGGGGCTGGCTACCCAGACCTGCCCATAATTGCAGTCCATATAGGGGCATGATGAAAATGCCCCTCTTGACCACATTCATAACAACGGTCTCTCGTCGCTCTGGGTGGCAAGTCCATTCAAGTTGGCTCGGCTCAGATGAGTGGGGTCTCATCCACTGTGTAAGACCTTGGGTGGCAGTCGGCTTCTGATTCGGGTCAGCGTTCCTAGTCGCGGCTCCCAACAGGCGTCGTACTCCTCTCAGTGGGGCTGGGTGGGGTTTTTGCCCAGCTGGCTGGTCTCTCCCCCCTGGGTCCCTCCATCTTGTGGGGTCAGGGTTTTGTAATCTCAGTTGCCAAGTAATCCTCCATCAGTCCAACCACTTCTGTAAGTGTCTTCACACCCACTCTTTACCCCAGCTGGAGGATTTGAGTGAACTGTTCCAAAATTACCACTTCTGTCACCTGAGCACCAGACTGCCTGTTGGGCTCTAGCCACCGCCATGCGTATTCCTGGAGATGTTGATCCACCGCTCGCAACCTAGCTCCTGCAGGGTATTGTTCCTGATGAAACGGTTGGCAGTACGTCTGGGGCTGACGCTGGTCTGGTGTAATATGGCTGCCTTCATCTTTTCATAGTCCAGGTTGTCCTGGTCGTCAAGATTGCAGTAGGCCGCCTGGGGGAGCCCGTTAAGTATGGGGCTAGAGGAGTGTCCCAGCGTCATGCTGTCCATCATGCAGTGACGACCACCCATTCACACAACACAAGAAAGGCCAGAGTCCCCAGATTTGCCCCTCTTAGCGGGGCAGTAAGGCCTAGTGGCCAAAGTCAGTAAATTCTTCCCTGTTAGCAGGGTAGTGAAGCCCACTGGTCTAAGTCAGGAAGGGGGCCCACCACACACAGAAAAGGGGGGGTTGGCAGCCCGAGTAGAGGGGTCCAGGCCTTCCCTCTCCACCGGACCACAGCCCAGGTAGTAGCAGGAGTGTGTGCCACTGAGTCACCGGGGGATTCCGACCAAAACACGCTGACTCACTGACTGGGCTGCTCTACTGTAGTTCCCACTGCCGTGGTCTGGGTGTCTCTGCCGTCTCCAGGTTCCCCGGTCTGTACTGGCCCTGGCAACTCTGGACTCTGCAGGGCCTCCATGGGTACCCTGCCGTCTGCCTGATTGCAGCATCTCTTGCTCCCACGGCCTTGGGATTTGGCTGATCCTTGGCTGGAGAAGGTGACATTTCTTTCCTCCCTGGTGGTCAGCAGCAACTGAGCCGAGTTGCTCCTTTTTACACTTGTGCATTTTGAGCATGCCCAGTATCCTCAGATCACAATGTAGAGTTAACCCTTGCCGGTCCAGTGTGGGGTGAGTGCGCCCTTTCACAGGGCAGGCAACAAACCCCATAGGTAAGCATGAAAAAGGCAACCTTAACAGAGAACTAGATGCTGCGGGAGAGATGGAACAGGGTCATAGAAGCAACAAGATGGAAATCAGTGCGGGAATCTGATCAACATCTTAGATTTGATACATAAATACAAGGAGTGTGGTGAATAAACAGGAAAAACTGAAACTATCAATACATAACCTAAGTTTGACAACTGACTTCACAGAGACTTGGTGGACTAAGACTCATGACTAGAATATTGGTATAGAGAGGTATAACATGTTCAGGAAGGACAGGCAGGATAAAAAGGGAAGAGTTGTTTCATTATTAATCAAGAATACATACACTGTTCTGAGGTCCAGAAGGAGGTGAGAGACAGACCAGTTGAAGGTCTATGGGTAAAAATGGATAATGGACAATGGATTTTTTTAAAAAAAGCAGACTTTAACAGACTCAGAGAACTGGTGGGTAAGATCCCATGGGAAGAAAATCTAAGGGAAAAAAAGGAGGAGTTCAGGAGAGCTGGCAGTTTATCAGGGAGACAGTATTCAAGACACAACAGCAGTTCCTCAACACAATTAATATTAACAACAAGTGGGGAGGAAGGCAAGCCAAAACAGGAAAAGGACAGATTAAAGAATATTTAGATAAATTAGATATATTCAAGTCAGCAGGGTGTGATGAAATTCATCCTAGGGTACTTAAGAAACTAGGTGAAGCAATCTTGGAACCTTAACAATTATCTTTGAGAATTTGTGGAGGGTGGATAAGGTCCCAGAGCTACTGAAGGGCAAATATAGTACCTATCTTTAAAAAGGGGAACAAAGGGAGGACCCAGGGAATTATCAACCAGTCAGGCTAATTTTGATACCTGGAAAGATACTGGAACAAATTATTAAACAATCAATTTGTAAGCACCCAGACAATAACAGAGTTATATGGAATAGCCTGTATGCATTTGTCAAAAACAAATCATGCCAATCCAACCTAATTTCCTTCTTTGATGGGCTTAGTGGATAAGGGTTTAACTTGTGGAGTGATTTATCTTGATTTTAGTAAGAATTTTGATACAGCCCCACATGATACTCTCATAAGCCGTTAAATGTGGTCTAAATGAAATTACTATAAGGTGGATGCACAGCTGTTGAAAGACCATATTCAGAAAGTAATGTCTCCAGTAGTGTCCTGCGGAAGTCAATCTTGGGTTGAAACTAGTCTGTACTTTCATTAATGACTCTGGAATAAGCTTCCAAGGGAGGCTGTGGAATTCCCATCATTGGAGGTTTTTAAGAACAGTTTAGACAAACAGGTCAGGGATGGTCTAAGTTTACCTGGTCCTGCCGCAGCGCAGGGAGCTGTACTAGATGATCTCTCAAGGTTTCTTCCAGCCCTATATTTCTATGATTCTGTGACAGAACACTGCCAGCTTTTCTACAAAGATGCAGGGACAAAAACAAAAACTCAGCCCAGAAAAAAAATGAAACTCAAATAATGTGAGATGACATACATTGGACATCTACTCACAGTAGAGGGACCTGAAAGCAGATCCCAAAAAAGATCAAGGCAATCAGAGACATGCCAGCTCAAATGAATGTGAAAGGGGTACAGTGCTGCAGAGAATGGTAAATTTTCTGTCCACGTTCTGACTGCACCTGGCTGCGGTAGCAGAAACCAGACATCAGCTCTCAAGGCAGTATGTTGAGTGGGACAGGGTAGGTCCCCAACAGAAGATGATAATGGATGCCTATGTTGTGAAGCACCATCAGCCGAGAGAGCCACTGACACTTCAGTGTGGACTGGGTGTAGCTCTTTTACAGCAGCAGCCAGTCACTTATGCCACCAGAACCCTATCAGAGGCTGAACAGGGGTCTGCCCAACTAGAAAAAGAGCTTCTGGTTGTGGTGTTTGAAATGGAATGGGTCCATCAGGGCACCTGTAGCCACTCAGTAATTGTACAATCAAACCACAAACCCCTAGAGATAATCAAGGCAAACCCCCTTCTTAGTACTTGAAAGATTGCAATGAACGTTGATGTGCCTCCAATGCTAACAGGCAGAGATCAGATATCATCCAGGATGATTACTGGTATTAGCTGGCACCCTAAGCAGGACATCTATGCCCGGTATCAGTGAGTTGGGGGAAGGTGATCAGAACATTGAATCTATTAACAAGCTGCACTATCCTCCAGTTTCAACAGCAAAACTGATGGAAATCAAAGAGGCTACAGAAAAGGAAATCCAATTACAGGCAGTCGAGAGCGAGGTTAACAGAGTGGTCAGAAGACAAAAGCCAAGTACCGGTAGGAGTAGGATCATATTTTCACATTAAAGATAAGCTGAGTGCAGAATGGAATCGTACTTCAAGGAGAGAGAGCTGTTGTCCCTGCCTCATTACATAATTACATGCTTCACACCTGGGCATTGACAGCTGTCTTAGATAGGCTCAAGAGTATGTTTACTGGCTGGGAATGAATAAATGACTCTGCTCCTTAATAAAAGGGTGTGACACTGGCCGGTTGTGTGATAACCACAAGCAGAAAGAGGCTCTGTTACCATATGGACTGCCCATGACAGTGGGAACAGAATTATTTACCTTCAAGGAAAAGAGTTCTTGATTACAGTGGCCTACTATTCAAATTATTGGGAAGCTGATGCTCTGCCTGATACAAGAAGCAAATTTTGACCCACCACCTCATCCTCAGCATACCCACAAGGTTGTTTCTTCTGAGTCAGACCCCTTGTTAGTATTTTTAGCACACAGGAATACCCCATCCCAGGGGTGCCAAAGCAGCATAGCACAAGCACTGAGGGGACAAAGGACCAAAGTTCTGCTACCAGTGAGGGGGAGACCTGTTGCAGCCAGAAGGCCGGAGATACTGCCAAGAGGAGATGCCCAGCAATCAGAGAAAGCAGGCATTAGGATAGGACAGGTCAGCCAAGGTGTAGGATTAGTATATAAAGGGTTTAAATTAGTTTAAAAAGAAATAAATGTGTTTTTGTAGATGGCGTAAAGTGCAGGTCTGTTAGCAGTTGCAGGAAGGCCTTGAAAGAATGTGGTTTAACTAGAAAAACTAGACCTGAAAGGTAGCCGATAATATAGACCAGTGGTTTTCAACCTTTTTTCATTCACAGACCCCTAAAATTTTTTTGAATAGAGGTGCAGACCCCTTTGGAAATCTCAGGCATAGTCTGTAGACCCTGTTCTATGGTAACGACAACCTTTTGCGGACTCCTTGTCTGCGGACTGCCAGGGGACCATGGAGCACAGGTTGAAAACCACTGAGATAGACAAAAGAACCCTCCAGTTATCAGGCATAGTTCTAACTAGTTTAAACAATAAAGAAGGATTGTGTATGTTAAACCAATAATGACACTAAACCAGTCAAAAATCTATTTTTTAGCCAAAGTTAGCAATTGGCAATGACATCACTTGTTTGTTAAAGAGTATTAAAATGTGAACTCTTGAAGGGTTCTTTGCTAATACCTGCCTGACCAAGTTGGGGGCCAAGCAACTTGGATCTAAGCATCCTTGGGTTTAGCCCCTTCATGAATATCTTGATCAATTACTTATAAATGTCTGTTGCCGTATGGATGTTTTAATTGCTTATAGTTAGACTTTTAGACATGTTTAGAGCAATTGTATAAGTACCATTCGGCCTTTGGTTTTAGTAAAGGAATTTATGGTTGAATTAGTGTCTAGTTCCAACACAAGGACCTACACAAGTGCCACATAGGCACTCCTGTGTGGATCCGGCCATTAGAAAGACACCAGAAGGCGTGGACTAAAGGAGTCATGAGGTGCACAGCAACACCCAGGACATATGAGGTGACTACACAAGATGACAAGTGATTTGAAGGAACAGGAAGCACTTACAAGCCTGCAGACAACACCAAGAGAGAGGCTATAGAAATCACCACAGAATGGCAAGAGAGCAAACCATCCAGAGGCCAACCCTAAAGGAAGGGAGGACAGTCCACAGAGGAATAGTTTGCTAGACTCAGGGACAGGCGGCAGGGAGACAGAGATAGGTCACTCCTGGTGTGGTCATCTGTTGAGGAGACCAAACTATCTCAAAGACTGTAACCAGCTGAGTCTGTGGTAAAGATGAGACTCCAACTTGGCTATGTGGTAGCAGCCACTAGCTGAAGGGATAAATGCTGTGGGGTCTGGTCATCTATTTGTTTTTAATCCTTAGTAAAATGTTTGTAAAACAGGAACGATGTATCATGATCAGTGGAACTGGAGTCAGAGGACCCATGTTCCCTGGAGGGACTGTTATTGATGGGATACCAGTGTAAACAGGGAACACTGGCAAGATAGGCTGGAAGCAACTCAGCCACTTGGACAGAGCATTGCACAGGGTTTAATAAACGAGGATAATGATACTGACTTCCTTTGAAGAAAATAGCTACATAAGAGTTTGGAAATTATAAAAAAAATTTCAGATCTTTCCATTCCATGAAACGTTTCAATATCTATGATTGACATTTTAGCCCTCTTTGGGATGAAAACAAATTTCAAAATATCAGAATTTCTCGCAGGATGGAAATTCAAATTTCTAGTCCTTAGATTATATCATTCCTATTGTAAGGACTATGCCTTTCCTTCTGATTGGAAAGCTTCTATCTTCCCAGATAGCTGCATGCATTTAGTGAGATGTCATAAGCATTTTTAATTTTCCATTGACATTTGTTTTTCTTGCCTTGCACAAGTTATTCTGACACTGCTTTTAGGCCCCAACAACTGTTTTCCTTTCATATTAACTACTGTTTCCCTTTTAAAATTAATTACAATTAGTTATTATAATTCAATATGGCATGGTACTTCATTTCCCAGTGAAAATAGCAGTTTTGCAACAGTTATAAAGGAGCTAGTTAGCTGTTTGGATCTTGGGATACATGGTGTTGAAACCTTAAAATAAAATGTGACAGATATTACAAGTTCAGTATTGTAGAATTAATTAATAATATATAATTAGCCCCTTGAATACTGAAGGGTCCCAAAGTGCTCTGTGCGTACACAGATGATACAAAATGTATGGGCCAAACACTGCTGTCAGTTACATCACTGACTAAAATATTCCCTGCATTTAACTTCAGTAAAGTGGAAAAGATTTAAATGAGGGTGGAATTTGTTCCTGTAGATCCTGCAAACAGGAACTGATAAACCCACAGCGAAATGCAGCCACCTTCAGGAAAGACAGCAGCAACATTTTAACAGCACAGAGCCATCCTGCACTACAATTTAGGATAAGAAGTTCTTAATTCTAGGCTGGATCTACCAGCATGCTCGAGTTGCTTTGCACTACTCTGGATACCCAAACCAAGCCAAAAAACCCAAGCATACCCTGGTTTAACAGCCAGTGAGACCAGGTTTACCAGCTGCTTTGTGTTGTCAGAGCAGTTAAAATATTGGTGCATATTGGTGAATCTGGCCTACAGTAACCAATTCAAGCTTAATTTTTAAGCAGAAATTTAAGTAGGGCAGAAAGAATACAATTACCTAAACTGGAATTAGTCTGCAATTTATAGCTACCATCTCAAGGTAACATATTATGCAGCAAATATTATACACTGCATATTGCCTTCCTTAGAGATCTGTATGAGGCAGTTTTCTGCAATCTCTTGGCTGTTTCTTCTCTCTTTTAACTACAGGTTAGGACTTTCTTCTGGAAAGGAGAGAAAGCAAGGTTTGGGGCACAGACAATAGGATTAGAGGAAGGAATTTTTTGGAGGGTGAATGAATTAACAGTTCTACTCCCATGTGCAGCTCTGTGCACTGTGAAGGGACCCTCCCCTCCCAAACAAACAGGAGAAATAAAGTGAAATAAACAAACAAACAGAAGAAAACACCCTACACAGAGTTTTGGATCCTCATGTTTTCCCCTTTAAATAAACAACAATACATTGTAATGGATGCTGGTGAATGTGCCTCATCATTGACTGAGAATCAGATTCACTATCCATTTGATTTTTGGAATATTACTCAATCAGGTCCTTAACTGTGGAAATTTAGTATTTTTATATCTTAAAATCTGCACAAGCAAATCTGCCAAGCCTCCCCTTCGGCTACAAGTCTAACAACTGTTGAAGGACAAAAGATAAAATATGTGAATACCATTGCCATGGTCCACTGAGTTAAAACAAACGGCCCCCATTTGACCTTTAAATTGAAGGGTTTCCCTTTATATCACTGGAGGCAAAATGCATGGACATGAGTACAACACGCACACAAAAAGGGACTCAGGCAGCTGAGCTGTATTTGATTTGTGAGAATTTTATTCATTTTTTTCTTCCTTTAGAGGGGGGTAAAACAGAAAGTCAAACTGATGAAGAGAAATGGAATCAGAAACTGGCCTGGGTTATGTTCACTGCTGGTTGGTTGGTCACCCTGAGGGAAACGATATGTGTGCAGCTGGGATGATGAATTGGGTTTGTTTAAGCCATCATTACATTGTACTTTTTTATGGACCTCAGTATTTATAACACTTAAAGTTGATTGAGTAATGTGGGTTGCCTTGGTGTCCCTGCTGGTCAGCAGGGGTGACGGGCCTTGACAGCAAACATGAAGATATTACTGCTCCAAGTCTGGTCCAGGATGTCGGGGTAATCTTAAGCAATCTGCTGCTTGCTGTAGTGTGTAATACACTGTTGAAAACTTTCCCTTGGAGTGTATATGTAGGTATGTATGTAGGTTTGTATATAAATACTCTGTGGAGCGCTCACACATTCAGAGCTTCAGTATGCAACAGCAAGATTTCAAAAAGTTTATTATTTTAAAATCTGATTTTAGTTCAGATCCTTACAAATTGGTGCACAGTAGATATTTTAAAATATATTTAATAAATTAATCCTTTTGGGTTAGTCTCCCACCTTCTTTTCTGTTGAATGACATCAGCTTTGCATAATCATTAGGAAGAATTTACTGGCTTAGGCACAAAATCTCCCACCTTTCCCTTGATGATGGTGATAATGATAAATTAATGAGCTTTACTTACCAGCTAAAAAAATTAATAATTTACCCTAGGCAAACAGAACTTTTCAGGCACCAAGTACATAACTGTAACCCACACACCTTCTGGGTGTGGTGTTCTGTCCCATCTAGTGGCATCAAGACCATTTGAGAGATAAAATGAGTCTGCTCTACAGCCTTAGCTAGAAGCTAGTTGGCTTTTAGCCCATGCGGTAGAGGCTCATGCTTTAAGCTCCAGACGCCCCAGGTTTAATCCCGGCAACCAGGGTCTGTCGGCATTACATAACATTATAGCCAGGTCCTCGGCTAGGATAAACTGGCACAGCTCCAATACACGTTTGTGTTTATTGGTATGGTGTTTCAGTGCACTTGGATAAATAAGAAAAGGTACAAAATCACATTTCTTCTTATGATCATCTCAATGTCCAGATTTTACTGGAAATGCACAAGGTTGTGTGTAGAAACCAACTGGCAAGAATTGAAATAATGTATAGGGCTAGTCTTTCAGTGGGTAATACCAAATTGCATGAATAAAGATTTCCTTTGTCTGAAAAAAGATTTTCATACATCTTTCTCTCTTTTCACACACACAACTACATTAAAAAAATGTTAAGGTTGAAAAGTCAAGCACTCAAAAATCCAGAAATGCCAGAATGAAGGTTGCCTGTGCAACCTCAGTTTGGTCTCTTTGTGTATATACACTATGACACAGTCTTTAATTACATGATCCCATACTATTTTTTCACCACAGGATTCCTGCACAGAATGGACGGTGCTCACTGAATGAGCAACTATTCAATGTTTTGTTTTTATCTTCATTGTTTAGTCGCTGGCCCCAAGAGTTATTTACTGCACACTATTCAAACCATGCTCAGAAAACAGAATTATTAATTTCCTCGTGAACTTTTCTATGGGGCTTATCACTAACTGAGCACTTCACAAACGTTAATTTATTTTCACAACAGTCCTGTGGAGTGAGGGAGTGATATTATCCCCATTTTACAGATGTGGAACTGAGGCACAACGAGATTACGGTCTAAAGTGACCACTATTTTTGGGTGTCCAATTTGGAATGCCTAGGACTTGACATTTCAGACCACTTAGCATTATACAGCATTTTATATGTTCAAAGCTCAGCTGCCATTGACTTCTATTGCAGCTGTGAGTGTTTAATACTTCTGCAAATCAAATGGTCTTTGATGGTCTTTCAAGTCAGGCACCCAGAAAATGAGGAACACACAATTAGTGACCACCTGGGAAATGTTAGTTTTGAATGTCTTGAGCAGCATCACATAGGAACTAAGTGGCAGAGATGGGAATAGAATCCAATTCTCCAGGGAGGTATTACAGTGAGACAATGAAACATTGTTTCTGTTCCTGCAGTCTCCTACCTCAATCACTGCACAACTTCCAACTTCTGCAGAAAAAAAAAAAGAGGTAGGGATCCTAAAGAAAACAATCTCCTTCATTATAGAATCCTGATTTGTCCCCAGAGCTGGTCCTTGCTGTACACTGAATGAAGCAGATGGCAGATTCGAGGAAGAGATGCTGGAGGCCCTCACCCTCACTGCATTTAATAGGAATGGTTGGCATGCAACCTCTCTCTGGAGCCACTCAGTACCTCACAAGACGAAGCCCTAAATGAGCCAGAGCAGAAAATCAAAGGCACTATGTTCATGAATGTAAATGAGATTTCAAAGGGTATGAAATAATCAAGTGTTTGGAACTTTCCATGTGGAGGTCCAGTGAGATGCTGCTGCTGCCGCCTTTTTTTCTTTTATTCTTTTTTTATTTTGCTGGCAGAGGTAAGAGTTGTACTGTTTGTTTTCTACTTGTCAGAGGGACTCTATATTTCCATGTTTGCTAGGTAATAACCTTTCTTAATAGATTTTTAGAGTCCATCTTAAATACAACCTGCCGCAGCAAAACTGAATACTGGAAAAAAATGTTAATAGTAAAATTTTGTTAAATTAATTATAAATCACAGGAATGTATCCCTGCTTCCTAAAAGAGTGAATGTGCTATCCAAGACACCCACCCATTCATTATCCAGAGGTCGTGCAAGATAGTATTAAAGCTTCTGAACAAAGTCTCTTATTCACCATGGCCTTACTTGGATCACATCTGTTTGTTTTGTGAGTATGGGAATGCAAAGAAGAAATAGTATCTGATTTGTAACTTTAAAATAAAGCCACTTAAAAGGAAAAGACTGGTAAAAACCATTTGAAAGGCTACACAATACAAAAATGTTTTGCCATATGAGGTTCTAATTTAAAACTTGATCCCAGTTAGCAAAGACCCTTTTATATCAGTTTGCAGAATAAAAATGTTCACGCTTCTCCCACCCAATGCACAGTGCAAGAGCCTGAGCCTGTCAATAATTAGCCACATAAGCAACTTCACTCCACTACCATGCAGAGGGTCAACTGGAAAGCCAGGCATTACTTAAAAATCTCACACAAGCCCTGTATTGAATGCTTAAGCTGGATTTAAGTGTTCCACAGGCCCTTTGCACAGGGGTAAATTTCACCCTCATGTGAATAGTCCCATTTCATTCAATGATATTACTCACATGAGTAAAATTACACACATGCATTAGGAGGACAGGGAATCAAAAGGCTTTCTCCAGAAAGTAATAATAGAATCATAGAATATCAGGGTTGGAAGGGACCTCAAGCGGTCATCTAGTCTGACCCCCTGCTCAAAGCAGGACCAATCACCCACTAAATCATCCCAGCCAGGGCTTTGTCAAGCCTGACCTTAAAAACTTCTCAGGAAGGAGATTCCACCACCTCCCTAGGTAACACATTCCAATGCTTCACCACCCTCCTAGTGAAAAAGTTTTTCCTAATATCCACCCTAAACCTCCCCCACTGCAACTTGAGACCATTACTCCTTGTTCTGTCATCTGCTACTACTGAGAACAGTCTAGATCCATTCTCTTTGGAACCCTCTTTCAGGTATTTGATAGCAGCTATCAAATCCCCCTTATTCTTTTCTTTCGCAGTTCCCTCAGCCTCTCCTCATAAGTCATGTGCTCCAGCCTCCTAATCATTTTTGTTGCCCTCCGCTGGAATCTTTCCAATTTTTCCACATCCTTCTTGTAGTGTGGGGCCCAAAACTGGACACAGTACTCCAGATGGGGCCTCACCAATGCTGAATAGAGGGGTATTGTCACGTCCCTCGATCTGCTGGTAATGCTCCTACTTATACAGCCCAAAATACCGTTAGCCTTTTTGGCAACAAGAGCACACTGTTGACTCATATCCAGCTTCTCATCCACTGTACCCCCAGGTCCTTTTCTGCAGAACTGCTGCCTAGCCAGTCGGTCCCTAGTCTGTAGCAGTGCATGGGATTCTTCTGTCCTAAATGCAGGACTCTGCACTTATCCTTGTTGAACCTCATCAGATTTCTTTTGGCCCAATTCTCTAGTTTGTCTAGGTCCCTCTGTATCCTATCGCACCCTCCAGCATATCTACCTCTCCTCCCAGTTTAGTGTCATCTGCAAACTTGCTGAGGGTGCAATCCAAGCTATCTTCCAGATCATTAATGAAGATACTGAACAAAAAATACTTTGCATTTCTATAGCACCTTCCATCCAAAGAACTCAGAACAATTTACAAATAGGCAAATAGACCTCCACACCTTTGTGAGATAGGGAAATGTTGTTCAAGTTAGCCCAATGCAGAGTGTCATAGTGCATGTTGTGGTACCTCAGAAGCCTTGCCAACCTTAAGCATGCAAAAATCATGAGTCAGGTTCCCCAAAAAGCATGAGATTAAACAAATTGTTTTGGAGTTTTTAAAATTCACCTTCTGATTTCCAAGCCTGGAGGGTGCCTCCGGGTCATGTTTTCAAACTTCTCTGCAAACGTGAGGGCTTTAAGACAAACACCACTTGTCTTGAGAGTCATGATAAAATTGCAAGAGTTGGCAACACTGACTATTTCTCAGGAGACATCTGGCACCATGCTCTGTGTACCACAAACTCAGAGGCATGGGCTTTAGGAGCTCCTCGCACTAGATTTCACAGGCTCAAGCCCTTGGTGGGTTCCCATAAACACTCACACATTTTGAGTAGCAAAGAATTCCTTAACCAGAGGTGCCAGAAATTAAAAGGTGGAAACACCCTAGACACAGTGATTTCAACCGTTATAATAAAGCAATTGGATGTACAGATCTCCATGCAGATGCAGATCTCCATTGGCTTTAACAGGAGCAGAGTTAGGTCAATGCGGAATACTCTTCAAAATCCTACCCTGAGGTTTTACAGAAAAAAAGTTTTTATACATGTTTCAAAACAAACAAATAAAAAATACTACCATGATATTTGCTTCTAAAATGTCATTAGAAAAAATGTTTGGCTAGAGGTGTTGGGTTTTTTGGTTTGGATTTATATCTGAAACTTTGCATCAATGCGCCAGTGTACCAGCACGAGGATGGGAAACCGACTAGCCTATGTTTCATTGCCCATGCTGAGTGCAATGCAGAAAGGAAACTTGCCCCTTACATGGTGAAAAGTGAATCCAATTTTAAAAATTATTTCAGGCTGAATTATTGCAGGTGTTACTGGTAACATGAGAAAGTTGTTTTTTTAAATATGTGTTTTAAACTGAGTTTTTTTTCTTTTCTTTTTTTTTTTTAAAGAGAACCTTTGTTACACAATAGAATTTCCAATTATGTAGATATCAATGTTATTGTAGTACTTTATCGTAATACTTGACTCTTTATATATTATGTCTGAACAAGCCACAGAGCTGTAATTGTATAATACTACTTTGGTTTTGCGATGATGAGAAAGGATCAGGGCAAGAGGCTGAGGTCTAAAAAACTCCCTGGAATTGACTCTAAATGAAATTCTGTTTAGGTGCACGTACTTTTACTGGCAGTGCATCCAAGATATATGATAAGGTAATGATAATAATGTCAGTTCACTGTTTCTTAGGCAGGAATAATATTACATAGACTTTACTACAGGGGCCTCTCACACACACAAAAGCCTGCACTGTGAATGAAATGGTATTTGCCTGTTTATGTGAAGAATGATGAAACTTTAAATGAATCGTTGACCTTTCTTGAATGACATGTGACCTGTAAGATATCTGAGCTGTACATCAAGAGCAGTTCTTGAAAATTGCTGTCTGCTGACCAAAAATAAACAATAAGATATCAAATATGGTTTGAAAAAATTGACTTGGTTTAACACAGGGGGAGGGGGGAATTGAATTATTTTGACTCACCAGTCAGAACACATCAATTCATTTCAAATCATCCTTCATCTAGAGACTGGAAGGGCTACTTCTTAAGTTTGAAACTGCTTAAGTTTGAGCAATTGCTATTTACCAGAATGCATGCTTTACTTAAACAATAACCTCCAGTAATAAAGAAGCTCTAGACACAGGGATAGTCAGGGTGAGATGGATTCTAAAATAGGAGAGAAAACCTTTGTTTTTTAATCAAAGGGAGTCTTGTTTGGGGTGAAGGGTCAGAAAATAAGAGTAAATTTTCCCTCCCCGTTAATGGGACATTTGGGCCTTAGAGGCCAACAACCAAAATAGTTACACAGGTGCAAACTCCAAGAAATCCAGGATTTGCACCAACTGAGTTTACCTCTAGAATGTTATTCCAGTGCAAACTGCAAGTTGCCTTATCTACACTTGGCATTTGCACTGGTACAGTGCAAAGGAGTTGACTCACCAGTGGTGCCTCCTTGTGGCCAGGCATGGTGTAGCAGTTCTGTACCCTCAGGGTGTTTCCTGCCCGTGGCCGCGCTGCCTCTACGGTGGTCTGCCTCTTCCTGTGACTTGGCCCTCTGGCCACATTACTTTAAAGTCTCTCCCCTTCTGGGGTAGTCCATGGACAAAAAGCAAGGGGAATTAATGCAAGTAAACTGAGTTAATAGGAAATAGAGGGGAAGGATTCCCTTCCAAGGTTCATCAGAATCTGGCCCTCTTTTCAGAGAGGGGCCTTTAGGCCGTGGTGATCTGGGAAGCTCCTGCCTTCAGTCAGGAGCTGAAGATCTGTTCTCTTCCTTGGTCTGCCAACAAGTAAGCTGCTCTGCTCCCCTTTTAAGCTCCTCCTCCAGCCTGTGCATGCCCTGCAGGTGTTGTGGGGAGGAGCTCCGGACCCTGACCCAGAGCAGCTCCTTAACCTGTTGTTGTCCAGTGTGGGGTTTGTATACCCCATCACATGCAGCTACACCAGCTGCTGGTCACTGATGGCTGATCCCATGAATAGACAAGGCCTTTGTAGTTTTCTATAAAGTGTAAATCTTGTAGATTTGACTTTTAAGCCCCATCCTTGGTAGGCCTTTAACTGTGTTTTCTGAAGCACAGAAAACTTGTTTTTAAAATGTTCAGGGCTATCTCAGTTTAAACCCACTTTGGCCAGTGGAACCAAGGTTAGAACAAAGTTTAAACATGCTTGGCCCTCATTTCCACTGGCTGGCTAACCTGTGGCCCAAAATATGTTAAAACAGAATTTTTAAAATGTTCATCTAGGACAATTAAAGTGTAGACAAAACATATGCAGGACTTGGGCTCCCACTGACAGAGAATACAGTATTGGGGATATGCTGCTATGTTATACCTACACTACAATTCTATTTTTGCTGAAATTTCCAACTGTTGCTACTTCACCGTTCAGTTACTGCAGAGGTATGCTGGTGTAACTGAAAGCAGAACTGGGGCCCACATGCTGGGGCCCAGCAAAATTTCACCGAGAAGATGAAGAAAGTGAGGGGGAGGAAGGAAAAGATGGAAGAGAATGGCAAAAAGTGAGACATACTGGTACAGGTTTCAGAGTAGCAGCCATGTTAGTCTGTATTCGCAAAAAGAAAAGGAGTACTTGTGGCACCTTAGAGACTAAAAAATTTATTTGAGCATAAGCTTTTGTGAGCTACAGCTCACTTCATCGGATGCATCCGATGAAGTGAGCTGTAGCTCACAAAAGCTTATACTGGTACAGTATGCAGCCTTCTCCACTCAGTGGAAGAAAAGAAAAAAAAATAAAGAAAGCAGACCCTGCAGTAAACGGTGTGCTGGAACAGCATAGGCAGATAGGTAGATCTACACCCAGTGGCCCAGTTACTGATATTTTACTGTCTTAGATGGGTTTGTATTACCAGAAGGAACAGATTTCTTGACTTTATGCCATTCCGTTACCTATGGTGGAATAAATAATACCTATGAGCCTCTGTAGGGAAGTCAGCAGAGAGCTGTCTGCCTCCATGCAAATTTAAAAATCTCTCTGCTGCCTCAGACCCAAATAAAAAGCAAACATTTGGCAATGACCTGTGGCTTTGTGACCCAGAAGGACTTTGGATCCATAAACCGACAAATGGATTCATTACACTAACCCATAGAAGACGTTTGTTCATCTGTGACAGCTATAACATGGATAATATTATTCATTCAGGGTGAAATTCACCCATGTGCAGAGGCCATGACAAGGCCCAGGATCCCACTTACAGTAAGCCCTTAAATTGGGTTTAAGAGGTGCATAGCACCTTGTGCTGGCCCTCAACAGGGAGATACATTTCACCCTTGTTAAATAATTTAGGTTAGTAATGGGAATACCTCAGAAAAGTTTGGAGGTTTCATCCAGAGAGGCACTGAGAAGACCAGGTGCTTAACCAAACTACAGCCAACCTCACAGATCTGAAAGACTGAGATGGAAGTCTCACATGGTCTCCTCTATTTTCTTCTTTCAGTCAGGCTGCATATAACTTGCAGGCTGCAAGAACAGTATTTCTTCATGGGATCTGGCACTTGGCTGGAATAAGAAAGCGCAGACACAAATTCAAAGGTCTTTTATTTTTTAAACTGAACTTTACCAAATGTCACAAAAGGCTCATTTCACAATTGGATTGGGGTTTGGGGAAAGGGTTACAGAGGATTGTCCCATCCAGTACTGTAGTCAAAAGAGTCTAATGTATACACTAAGGGTCAGATCTTGCTATCCTTACTCACACTTCTTGGCTTATGTGCAACCTGCCTCAGCTGACACGTGACCAGGATTCATCACCAAATTTGGTCCGCTGGTTGGATCATTAGCTTCCCTGGCCTGGACCGGGCACTGATGGGGAATGTGACATGAAATATGCCCCCCTTCTCCCTTATTCATATTGAATAGCACCTTACTCCTCAAGGAGTTCCTCTGTATTCAGTGGGACCCCTTCCAGCGAAAAGTACTACTCAGCCTGATTTCAGAGTAGCAGCCGCGTTAGTCTGTATTCGCAAAAAGAAAAGGAGTACTTGTGGCACCTTAGACACTAACAAATTTATTTGAGCATAAGCTTTTGTGAGCTACAGCTCACTTCCTCAGATCAGCCTGAATAAGTGCGGTGGAAGACTATTATCAGTTATTTATGTTGCAGTATCACCTAGAGGCCCCAGCTGAGATTAAGGCTCCCGTGTGCTATGGTCCCTGCCCTGAAGAACTTAAAGCTTACATGGACAAGACAGACAAAGGGTGGGAGAAAGGAAGTGTGATTGTCACTATGTTATAGATGGGGAATTGAGGCACACACAGAGAAATCATACAGGAAGTCTGCGTAAGAACCAAGAACTAAGGCCCAGATCCTCAAAGGTATTTACAAAAAGAAAAGGAGTACTTGTGGCACCTTAGAGACTAACAAATTTATTAGAGCATAAGCTTTCGTGAGCTACAGCTATCTAACTCCCATTGAAATCAATTTGAGGATCTGGGCTTGAATCCCAGTCTTCTCAATCCCAGTCCAGTGTCTTAACTACAAGATCATCCTCCTCTGCAAGACAAAGAATATAGTCCAAATGGTTTTAATACTGCTAATTTACTCAGGCACACCTTCATTTCTCCACTGAGATCAAGGGGAATTTTACCTGAGTACAAGACTACAGGACTGGGTCTGAGAACTCATCACTGAAGAGAAGGAAAACTCTCCACAGCGTGGCCATTACACCCCACAATGGTATTCTGTAGTAATGAGAGGCAGTGGTTAGGCAGCAGATGTGTTGCGACTTCTTGTTATCATGCTGATCATAATTGGGCCATTGTCACCTTGTGCTTCCTTTGCCTCTTGTACCCTGTTGTTGTCTCTCATACTGTAATAAGCCATTTGGAGCAGGGAGCATCTTTTTATTATGTGTGTACAGCACCTAGCACAATGGGGTCAGGGCCTCTAAGCACAATACAAATAAATAATGAGAATTAAGGCTATGTCTACACTATCACTTATGTCAGCAAAACTTCTGTCGCTCAGTGAATATTCCACCCCCCCGAGCGACATAAATTATGCTGGCATAAGTGCTAGTGTGAGCAGTGCTATGTTAGTGGGCGAGCGTCCACCGCTCATGGGTGGTGGTTTTTTTATGCCAACAGGAGAGCTCTCCCATCAGCACTGAGCAGTGGTAGGCAACCTGTGGCCCGTAAGCCACACGCAGCCCATCAGGGTAATCCTCTGGCGGGCCGTGAGACAGTTTGTTTACATTGGTCGTCCGCAGGCACGGCCACATGCAGCTCCCAAAGGCTGTGGTTCACCGTTCCCGGCCAATGGGAGCTGCGGGAAGCGGCAGCCAGCACATCCCTGTAAACGCCAAAATAAACAAACTGTCTTGCGGCCCGCCAGCAGATTACCCTTACGGGCCCAGGTTGCCCTCCACTGGCACAGAACGTCTTCACCACACGCCCTGAAACCACATGTTCATTTATTTCTAGCCATACAAAGTAAAGGTAGGGCCTGTCTGCTGTTATTTATTTCTTTATTATTTAGTGGTTCTATCCTTGAACTGGCCTATTTAAAAGTCATCCCCCTACTCTTGGAGGCTGCCTCTGCCAATCAGATGGGTCAGTGAAATAGAAACAATGACCAGTAATCACCACTAATGACCGGGCCATTAGTCCTGAGGAGCCAGGAATGTCAGAGACCAGGTGCAAGTTACATGGGGAAAGGAGTGAGTGCTAATTGCCCTATTCAGAAAATGTAAATGTGTTCCAAGGCTGTGTGACAGCAGCAGGGAGACACTGCACTGGATACAAAGCCCAAAGTGTTCATGGAAATTAGAGATGGAAAATGCCTATTAGGTCTTCTCTATTCCCCTGCCAAGGTAGGATTTTCCCTTTCATTACATTTTCTAGTGTTCTGTGCAATCCAGTTTTAAACATCCCAAGAGATGGAACTGCTGCCATTCCCCCAGGGAGGCAATTTTACATCTTAGCGGAGATTGTGACTAGAAAGTTGTTGCTGGTAATCCGCCTAAATTTTCCATTTCTTAGTTCATCCCATTACTCCTAGTTATAATGGAAGGGGACCTGTCTCCTTCAATGGGAGTAGGGATTACTAAATGTTACAGGAAAGTTCTATACGGCTAGGACTACCCTACAGACTTCTGCCACTATAGCTCTGTCATTCAAGGATGTGATGAGGTGCGATTCATGACCATAGCTTTGCTGGCAAAAGGCCCTAGTATAAGTATAGTTACATTGGCAAAACTCTGCTTTAGCCAGGCTTATTTATAGCTTGAGGGGCTGATATAAATGATATGGCAAAAAGCGCAGTTTTTCTTGTATAAACTGTGTCCACACTAGGAGCGGTTTGCTAGTACAGTATTTGGGCATAGCTGTAATGGCAAAGTGCTCCTAATGTAGACCTGGCCTATGTAAATAATTAATTCGTAGAAACAGGATTGCCAATCCAAAATGTTCAAAAATCATGAGTCAGGCTCACCAAAAATCATGAGACTCGCTTTAAAATCATGACCTTATGTAAAAATATTAGATTTGGTGTTCTTTTCATTTGCCTTCTGCTTTTGAACCTTTAGGATCACATTCTGGAGCTTTTTCCATAGCCACAGGGGCTAGAAACTTCATTTTTCTTTAAGAATGAAGGCTGAAATCATCATATAGCCACTTGACTTCAGGAGTTGGGGCTTTAAGGAAAACAATAATTATCAAAAGACTCATGACAAAATCGTGAGAGTTGGCAACATTGTAGAAAAGGGGCCAGCAGATAGTGAATTGAAGCCACTTCTCCTTAGATGCCTTAGTTAGGATGACAGGTTTCAGAGTAGCAGCCGCGTTAGTCTGTATTCACAAAAAGAAAAGGAGTACTTGTGGCACCTTAGAGACTAACAAATTTATTTGAGCATAAGCTTTCGTGAGCTACAGCACACTTCATCCAATGAAGTGAGCTGAAGCTCACGAAAGCTTATGCTCAAATAAATTTATTAATCTCTAAGGTGCCACAAGTACTCCTTTTCTTTTTAGTTAGGATGCTAATTTTAGGCATCCACACCAAACCATTCTTTTAGGTGACAAACTGTCCCAGATTAAGGTGTTAATAGAGGTAGTTTTGGAACAAATTGATCAGTTTAAACAGGACTAGATTGTATTCATCCAAAAGTTCTGAAGAAACTCAAAAATGAAATTGCAAAATGACTAACTGTGGCATGTAAGCTATTGCTTAAAATAGTCTCTGTACTAGATGATGGGAGGGCAGCTAATGTAATGCTGATTTTTTTAAAAAGGCTCTAGAGGTAATCATGGCAATTGCAGGCTAGTAAGTCTATCTTCAGCATCTGGCACTGGCCACTGTCAGAAGATAGGATACTGGGCTAGATGTTATATTAAATTTCTGGCATTATTATTACTATAGACGTGCCAATCATGACTCCGTAGGTAAGGGTGAGATCTGTTTGTCATTTATAGCAGGGGTTCGGCCACTCAATTATGTAAAACAAAACACATCCTTCCCAAACTGGTAGCACTTACTCTTTGGGAACAGAATGAATTTCCTGAGAATTTACAAGTAAATCTGTTAATACAAAGAGAGAGCGAGAACAGACATGATGTTTCATGGTAAAATATGAAGAGAAAGTCCCTGCCCCAAAAGGGCTTGCAACCCAGTAGCAGTCCAAAAACGCAACAGCAAGTGGACAATAGACCACTCTGAGTGAGAAGTATTGGGAATGACGATGCTATAACAAACAGAGATGGAGATCCTGTTCTTAGGCAGTGTGGTTTTCCAGGGAGAGAGGAATGTAAAAGTTTTTAATTATTATTATTATTAATTAATTGAAATATAAAATAGTAGAGATGTCTATCCAAGGATCTAGGCCTAACATTATTATTATATGATAAATAGTACTACATTAAATCTCAGCATTAAAATAATCAGTTTCACGGGCACTCAGCCAGCCAGCCAGCCAGCTACCTTACTCTCTTCATCATATAGGAAGTGCACCCTGAGCCATCTCCAAATAGCCTTCACAAACAAATACCTTTTACAGCATGCTGAGAAAGTCACCAATTTCAGGCTATTTTGGACCCAATGGTTATTTGTGTTAGAGAAGTGCCTAGAGGGGTGGCCAACCTGTGGCTCCGGAGCCACATGCGGCTCTTCAGAAGTTAATATATGGCTCCTTGTATAGGCACCGACTCCAGGGCTGGAGCTACAGGCACCAACTTTCCAGTGTGCTGGGGAGTGCTCACTGTTCAACCCATGGCTCTGCCACAGGCCCTGTCCCCACTCCACCCTTTCCCTGAGCCTGCCATGCCCTTGCTCCTCCCTCCCACCCCCCGAATCTCCTGCATGCCACAAAACAGCTGATCAGGAGGTGCGCAGAGGGAGGGAGAGGCGCTGATCAGTGGGGCTGTTGGTGGGTGGTTGGTTGGTGGGTGGGAGGCACTGGAACCCCGGGGTGGGAGGGAGCTGATGGGGGAGACTGCTGACATATTACTGTGGCTCTATGGCAATGTACATCGGTAAATTCTAGCTCCTTCTCAGGCTCAGGTTGGCCACCCCTGGCCTAGAGGCTCCAGATGAGACTGGGACTCCAAAGAGCTAAGGGTTGTACAATCACATAGGGTTTGTCTAGAGTAGGGGAACTGGCACCCATGTAACTACAGCCTGGTCTACACTACAGTTAGGTTGACGTAAGGCAGCTTACTACAGCCTTGTTCCCACCAACTGTAAGTGTCCTACTACAGAGACATAATTCCACCACAAGAGGTGTACGGCTTAGGGCAGTGTAGTTAGGCCAATGCAGTATCCTGTGTAAACACTGCTGGTTACATATATAAACTGTTGGCTGTCATTTTTGTCAATTTCATGACTCCAGGAGGAGATGTGAAATTGACAAGAAAGCCAGGCTGTTACCCCAAAGGCAGGTGGGGGGCTCCAGCTAGAGCCCAACTGCCCCTGGGCTCCCCGTTCCCAGCCAGGCAGCACTGTTCAGGCTCCCTGATCCAAGCTGGGCTGAGCCCGCCCGGCTCCCCACTACCTGTTTCGAGCCAGGCTGCCAATCTGGGTCCCAGCTCCTGCTCCCCACTCTGAGCCAAGCTGTGGCCACCCAGCTCCCCGCTCCAAGACAGGCTGCCCCCGGGTCCTGGCTCCCCACTCTCTGCTGGGAACCTGGCTGCACTGAGGCTCCCAGCTCCCTGCTCCTCACCAGAAACCCAGCTGCATGGAGGCTTCCCACTCCCAGTCTGGCAGCCTCCCGGGTGCCCAGGTATATGCTATGCTCCAGGCAGGGGGCATGGAGCAGGGAGCTGAGAGCCTGGGCGGCTGCTGTGCTCCCAACAGGGAGAGGGGAGCTGAGAGCGGGGAGGCAGGGTGGCTGGGCTCCTGGTAGGGAGCAGGGACCCAGGCGCTCAACTCCCCACCTGCCCCTCTTCTGTTGGTGGAAGCGCTCCTGATGAAGCCGCGCAGCACCGATAGAAGGAGGGCAAGGTGCACGTAAGCCACCACAGTCATTACTGCGGTGGCTGTAAGTTGACCTAAATTTCAAAGTTTTTTTAACCCGGTTCTACCTGGTTGGTTCGAATTTGGTTCAGAGGGTTTTTTTTCAAAGATGGGGGAAAAAACACATTGTGGAGTCAATCAAAGTGTTTCATTTCAATAAACATGAAGAAAATTGCTTTGATTTGACTCCTTTTTTATATAAAATAAATTTCTAAACAAAAAGTCATTTCAAAATGGAAAATTGAAACTTTTCATGCTGAAAATATCAAACTGACATTTTGCCATTTTAAACTTTTTCCATTTTTTTCACAATTAAATTTAATCAAACTCTATATGATTTTATATATATATAAATTTTTAAAACAAATTTTCTGACCAGCTCTGCTAATAACCTCTTTTCAGACCTTCAGCTAGGGTCGTAAGGACCATCCTCTCTCTCAGACACACAGCTAGTTGGCTGAAGAATCCTGAATTTATACCGTTGATATGGTGACATTATGTATAGAGAAGATATCACAGGCCGACGACTGAAACTTGCCCATCCTGGTGCAATTACGATGGGGAAATTCCACATTTTGCAGGAGAAAGATAAAATATTATTCAGCATATTTAAAAACTGACCACTTTTTGAGATGCCCAAAGTTTTGGGTGAGATGTTCATATCTTAGGGAAGATGCACTAATGAGCAGATGGCAATTGAAATGGCCAAAGATGCATGATGCTTTTTTTGTTACATAGCTCTGCAACTCACCACATGGATATTGCTATCAAATAATACACTGTATACATATGTGTGTGTATAATATATACAGTGTACTTATGTACATACGCTATGTAGATATAATAGAACATATCGCATGTAGGTGTGTACACACACATACACACACTTGCTGTGTGACAAATTGCAGAGGCAACTCGTTTATTCTTAGGAAGCTATTTTTACACTCCCACTAGGCCTCTACAGGTGTGTGTGGCCCCTTACCCATTGCTTGAAATACTCTCTGTAAATTAATTAGTTTTTACTGATATTTTATATCAGGAAAGATACTGAAAAATAATGTACAGTGAATATTTCCAGTCTGACAACACATTCTGCACATCAGAATTTAGCTGGAGTAAAACTATGAAACTGCATACAAAGGCACACTACACAGGCATGCTGATATGTTTCACAGGTCGGTGTTCTCATATACTACCAGTGTTGTATATCAACCTAGACAAGTGCACACACACACATACCCAGCGCGTTCATAATTAAAAAGTCAAAATAGGGTGACCAGATGTCCTGATTTTATAGGAACAGTCCCGATATTCAGGGTTTTGTCTTATATAGGAGCCTATTACACCTAGCCCAATTTTTCATATTTTCATATCTTACTAAGTCAAAATAACAGTTACCAAGCACTAACTGGGATATCTTTGTAATTTTTTATTCTATGCACAGCATCTTAGACATCACAGTGGGGTAACTATTGATAAATTCTGACTTTTAAGCAACAACCACTGTACAACCATGCTGCTCTGCATTTGTCTTTCATGTCGAGTAGTCTTGCTTATGTGTTTAAAATCTTCCAGCTTGCTGTCAGACTAATATGAAGTGTTCAGGAAAGGATCCAGGATTCTAGAAGAGGCCTTTTAGTATTGGTGGATTATATACAGCATACTGCTGTGTAATGCATTAAAGAAAAAGGAAATCTTAGAAAAGGAAAGGAAAGGAAATGTGGGGGGAAAGGGTAAACTGAATTGCTTAGTCTTTGCAGTGCAAGTCATATAACAGCAAGAAGAAAGATAACTGATGGGTAGTATTTTAAGGCATATTAACCCAATTACAAGTATATTTTTACAATCATAGCTTCAACATTTATCACACTGCATTTATTAGACCTCTGAGCTAGGTTATGTCAAATGAAATGCCATGAAACTACAGCATTTCATTAAATTGCTGCTGGAGCAGGGTATTCAATCCTGATACTCTTAAACCACATGATTTTATCAAAATCTTCGGAAATTGAAGCAATCACTAAAAGGTGTCGGGAAATTAAAATGTTCTGTCTCAGTGAAAGAGATACACTCCTTGTAACATATATCAGTGGGGGTTTTTTTAAAGACACATTACTATGCAGAGAAAAGGCATCAAATACAAGACACACAGTAGATTCCAGAAAAATCTAGCTGCTGCAATTTTTCATACTTAAAAATAGACTTTAAAGAAACACAGCTGAGTTTCTTTTATAGTTTGTTTCTTTTTTCCAATCTCCACTGGAGCCTATGATTGGTAAAAGGTCTGCATAAAAGAAAATCAGGCAGAATATAGAGATGGTGTTGTAAACATGAAGGGGCATATTCAAACCTAGTTTCTGAAATGCTGTCACATATTGGGTGCAACCGTTTACATGGACAAATCTTGCATTTGCCCATGCAAACAAATATCTGCAGGGGATGATTAAATGGGCAATCATGTGATGTGTGTGTGGAAATGAGTGTGCATGACAAATTTGGCCTCCTCAATTTTGGAGGCCCTATGTGAAAATGTGGCCTTTAAATTTACACTAATACTTTGTGGTTTTATCGCACATCTTTTTATCGCACACGTTCCATCTGAGGATCGCAAAGTGCTTTATAAATGTTGTGATGCTTCCTAAGGGTGCTTATGGAAGCCTTGTGGGTGCCCTTAGCAGGAGGAAGCCTTGTTTGTGCTTGACAGAGGTCAGCTCCCTGACTCCACCAGCCACAGGCAACACCAGCAATCCCCTCTCAGCCTGCACTGGCTCTGCTGTCCTTCTGCAGGTTAGTGATAGTCACAATCCAAACCCCAAGACCTCCAGGCATCCTCCTGGAGTGTCCAGCCCCTGGTCCACTGGACACACACACAGAATTCCCACATCCGCTATTCCCAAAGGAACAGCATCCCCAACTTACCAGCTTCACCTCAGGGTCACTGCTTTCCTCACAGCATTTAGATTTGTTTATAGTGAAAACAACTTTAAGTTTAATTAACAAGGAATAGAGATTTGAGAAGAAACAGGTAAAACTCGTGGAAACAAATGGTTTCATGGACAATAAAATCGTAACACACTTTATAAAACCTATAACCTACTTAACTAATATTTTCCTGTCTAATGAACTTTATTTTCTGCGTAACTCATGTATGTTTGCTTCCCTTACTATTTCATCTTTGAATCTGTGGGTTTTCTATGAAATAGACTTTTTGTTTATTTTTACTCCAAGCAGGTCTCTGTTGTGCAAACTGTGTGGAGTGTGTGTGCCAAAATGACGTGATAAATGGGGACCTGGTTTCACACATTCGGGGGGTAACTGACCAGAGGACACAATCCATTGTCTGGTACTTAAGAACTCAGGGAGGGACAGATTGGGGGAGACTTGGGTCTGGAAAGAGTGGGCATCACTCTCCAAGAATAAGGAGGCTGGATTGAAGCCAGGGTTGAGCGTCTTTGTTTGTGGGCAGGGCTATCTGGGGGTCAGGGAATTGAACCATAGCTGCAACACCAGCATTGTAAGCCCTAAGGGAACAGGGCAGAGCAGTGACAGAAGGCTCTTTCCAGTCTGGGTGATCCCAAAATGTCACAACCTCCCCGGGCTCCAATGTACCACTGCGATGTGAGTGCAACAGCATCAAATTGTCCTCACCTGCCAGATCTGCATGCTCTGCTCCCCCTGCCACCCACGTTATTCTGCTAAGGTCTCCTAATTTGTTCACTCACCCCATCCCACTTCACCAATGATACCAGCCTTAAATGCACATTGTATGCTATTCCCCCCACACATCGCACAAACCTTCTTCCGTGCTGCCCTCCTTGGGAGGGAACGCTCTCCAGACCTAATTCGTAGGCCTCTATTGTCTCCTCGCATCAGATCCCTTCCTAGGGGTTACTCTACTGTGACACCCACCCGAAATCAGTTGATCAGTGATGGCCAGATGAGAGCAACAGAATAGAGGATATTTAATTATTTATTTATGTACAGACAGGAACTTTCAGGTGATATTGGAGCCATCAATCTGAGCAATAGCCCACCTACGTAACCACATGATCTTATGCCATTACCCTCATAAGTCCTCCTATTTTTTGTCATTTGAGTGTCTATGTCTTTGCAGGATCAGGGATGTAGGTAGGGTTGACACCTCTGAGGTACAAATAAGCCCAGATATGGGGGTGGACAGTGTGGATCAGCAGGGGAAATTTGGGGGCTCGGTGCTGTTCACTCCCTCCATGCCCCACACATTCTACTGTTCAAAATGGGGACGCACTGCAGGATGTGGAGTGGAAAAATACCAAGCTATCTATGAGTCTTGCATACCCCGGTCTGGCCCCACTTCCTCCATGAGCTATCAATGGGCCCTGCAACACCCTTAAAGACAGACTTGAGGAGAATGCGCAGATCTCCTCAGTTCAGGCCTTCCCCATAGGCAGTGTCCCTCCCCTGCTCCGTGGCAGATCATGCTCCCTTCTATCCCCAGGGCACAGATTCAGCAGGGGACAAAAATGAAGGGAATGGGAGGTGACAAAAACAGGACTTTTAATGTTCTGGGAAGACCAATAGATTTCCTAGTATAGCTACCTCAAAAAAAGGAAAATCCTAGGAAAACCTGGATAGGTGGCAACCCTAGCCTTAGGCCCAGATCCTCAAAGGTATTTAGGCACTAAGGTGAGGACCTGGGCATTAGATTGTAAGCTTACAGGATAGGGACTGTGCCATCCTGTGTATCTGGATAGTAGCTAGCATAACTGGGTTCCAATCCTGAATGGAGCCTTTGAGTACTATTGCAATACAAACAATAAAGAATAACACTATTATAGGATGCATGGAATTGTACTGGTTTTCAGAAAGTTAGAAATATTATTATCATAATAAATAATTAGCAGGTTGAAAGTGGTGATTTTTTTCTGTTTGTGAAAAAATATAATCAATGTTTTGACCAGCTGTAATAATTATTACAAATATTTAATAAGAAATAGAAAAGATGAACTAAAATGAGGCAGGTGTCACTGACTGGGATGGACAATATTACAGAAAATACAAAATGTTCTCCAATTTGCATATCCCTCGAACAGTGCTCCAGGTCCAGCTAAAGGAGATATTTTTCTCTTGATCCTTTTTCATCCTGGTATATTGAATGGATTTGATTAAAACACTCAGCAGATGATCATTTCAACATATCTTGCCAATTCACTCTAATATTTATCTGGATTTTATACAATTTGATGTGATTTTCAATTATATATGGATCTGACTCAGATTGAAAGCTCTTTGGGGCAAAGACCAGCTTTTTGTTCTGTGTTTGTACAATATCTAATACAACAGGGTCCATGACTGGGGCCCATACATGCTACTACACTAAATAAATACAAATAACAATAAATCATGATGAAAGGAATGCTGTAGGACCTTGAAACCATTTTGAATATTTGCATTTTTGTTACCCAAACAAAAATAAGTGTGTGTGTGTGTGTGTAATATATATAATCCCATGAATTTATAAAAGGATTTTTCTCTTCAGTTTAGTCTACAACTCAGAATTTTACTAGAAATACCATTTTGTACCATGTGCAACACACACTGGGCAAATGTAAAATACAATACAGTGCTTAATTCTCTGCTACAATGTACATCTTCCATGTTAATCCTGTATTTTAAACAGAGGTCAGCTAGCTGAGAGTAATTATCAAATTATTGATTTACTGTGTTACGGCTGTTTTTACAATTGCTTTAGAGGTTTAATTGTGCTGTTTTTCTTCCACATCTCTTCTTGATATTATTCCCCTATGGCACTGAATAAAGTCATACTGTGTGAAAATAACTGAAGGGTCAAGCTCATGCAAAACCAAAATTAACATTGTGTAAATAAATACAAATAGTACCAAGGGGGAAATCCGCTGTGGTCTAGTTTATACCATATAACTTATCAAAACATAGCATATAAAATCAACCTTTTGCTATGGCTTCTAAGAATCCCATCTTAAGCCCAAACAGCCTTCTGGGATCAGTATAATAAGATTATGTAACGAGTCTCCAGGTGTTGTCTGAGCAAAGAACTTTACCCTCATTGCTATTATGGAGTTTCCACAGTTTAATGAACTGACACAGATGGGAGTATGTGGCGGTTTGCTGAAAAAGGCTAACAGGGAGTGCCTAACAATATTTCAATGAAGGGCAGCACAATGAGAGGACTGAACACTGGACAGAGAGCTACAAACTCCTGGGTTCTCACCTTGGCTCTGACAATGGTAGCTTCTGTGACCTGGGGCAAGTCTCATGTCAATTTCTCCTTATCCTGGGACTTACCATTAAGTAGTTAATGTTTCTAAAGCACTCTGAAAACATAAATGCTAAGTATTATTACTACCCGGTAAACACATACCAGCCTATACCTTTAAAAAGAAACAAAAACCCTACCAAAACAAAACGTTGCACACACCATTCTCCCCCTGGGGAGAGGATGGGAGAAATAAATAAGCACATGTGACAGAGGTTAGTCATGTTGCTTAATGTGCTATTGGAAAGGTGCTCATATAGTATGGTGATGAAGGCAATAATAGAATCTATTTAGAAAAGAATAGAGTAATTGTATCTGCTATGCTAACGGCATATTAATTGGGTATATGCTGAGTCCTCCCCAACTATAGTAATACTCTATATATTTAGTGATGTCAAAGAATTCTGCGCCTTTGTTGTCACATCTATCACAGAGCACATATTCTCTATTTCTATACCAGTTTTCCTCTAACACAGGATGTACTGTCCCAAAAAGCTCTAGCCAGACTTAGCTTCCAAAGAGGGCTATTGTCTGGTTCAGGGAACAGAGGGCACTATACCAACTGTGCACCATCTTACAGGGTATTCTCAACATTCATCTGTCTCTGGACAAAAGTCCTGTAACTGCCTCCCTCAGGCTAGTCTAATGTAGTGCTGCCTAGGAGCCACAGTACAGTTGTCTAAAAAGTTACAGTTCCAAATCTGATTTTTACTCTGGAAATCAAGGGCTTGAGTTGCAAGAAGTCAATGTGACATAATAAAAATAGCTGTGAGTGATCAATGGGCAACGTTCCCTCGTTGGTGTTGCCATATTTGTCCCTAGGAAGGTATGGTAGGCCACTCTTGTAATCCAAGAAGTGGGTTTTATTTGGGGGAGCTGTGACATTTTAATGAAACATACAATATATTATTGTGTTCTCTCTTTAAAAAAAAATAATGAAAATTGTCAAACTTGGGTGCCTAAAGAAAGCCCCAAATCCTTATCTAGGTATATAGGTAGAGGAAGCCTCATTTTTACAGATGCTGAGCCTGGGACATCAATGGGAGCTGGGGTTCCTCAGCACCTGTGAAGATCAAACCACTTCGGTTTGGGAACCAAAATAGTCACCCTATAGGCAAGGCCATCGAAGGCACTCGCCTCCTTTGCACTTGCCTTGTTAGATATTCACATGTACAAATGCACACGGCCTGAAAAGAGGGCCCGAAATCACTTGTCCAAGGCCACAGAGAGTGTCAGTCTCAGTGCTGGTATTGGAATTCAGGGACTCCCAGGCCTGTTTTCAGACTATTAACCCATTCTTCTCTGTCTAGCTCCCCTCCCCGCCCCTCCCCCCCCCCACAGACACACGTATTTCACAGTTGCCTTGACATGTTCAGTGGTTTTCCTCAGTCCTTGAACACCCTGCCTTTGGAAACTACTTGATACCAGCACATGTGTAATCTGTGACTGGTGGAATGAAAATGGTACCAATAGCAGTTAGACAATGCACAACTCCTTACTAGGAGACTCAGCAACAGTAACTGGCATTCTTCTGTATTACTCTATGGTCCCCATCAGTTAGGGCTTGCTCTGCACTTCCCCTTTGAGGTCTGAGAGTTGGTTCCCTTGACCAATTCTCGGGAAGCCAGCACTGACAGATAGAGTCCAAGACACAGCAGCAGAACACTTCTATGCTAGCTGAGACATTTATATCAATTATAGGAGCCTCCAGAAGCTGTCTCAGACAGACATTGGTAGTTAGTCCAATGCACCTGATTAATCACTAACTGGGGCAGAATCCATGTTCTTGTACCATTCGGTTTCCCTATTCATAATCTGATACCTGGTAGCACAATACCACCATTGTGGGCAGCAAGCTAAAGAAATTTTGTAAATGGAACACCCATAAGTGCCGGGACTACTCTAGGTACATTGAAAAGGAGTACTTGTGGCACCTTAGAGACTAACACTCTACACAAAGATAGATCATGGGACCTCTCCACGTATGCTATTTCTCCTTCTGGCACCCATAGCTCTGCAGCACCCCTTACTCCTACATCATCTCCTTTTCCAAATGTAGGCTCTGCTTCGCTCAGCCATCTACTGCAGGCACTGTCAGTGCCCAAGGTCCAGAAGTTTTTTTAAATTGGCTGCAGCAGCATTTCAAGCAAGGCACCACAACAGCCAGTGTGAAGGCTTGTGGAGTGTATCTGAGATCCAAATGCATCTCTAGCAGATGAAAGAAAAATGCCAGTTTTAGAGGGGGTCACTAAGTGGTCACTGGGCAAAAATAAATCCTGTAGCCATAGAAGAGTGGTTTGGAACTGACCCATAGATGAGTGGCCATATGGGGTGCAGATCACTCTAGTGCCCTAGACAAACACATAGAGCCTGACCCAAAGGCCACTGAAGTCAGTGGAAAGACTCCCATTGACTTCTGTGGGCTTTGGATCAGGGTCACACTGCCTATATAACTAAGGCTGCATCTGCATTAGTATCTGTATCTTAGTGACCCACATGCTGTATATTGACCAGCCTTGTGGGGAGCAGGGGAGTCACTAAGAAGTGAAATTGGGTAGAGAATCATTTTGCCTTACTCTGCTATAGAGAGAGGGTGGACTGAAAAACTGATCAAAACACCCCTAAACTTTGGGGAAATTTGGATCCAAATCCAGAGGCACCTTGGGGTCTGTCTCTGCCCTGTTTGTTTCCCCTGGACTATCAGACTAGACTCAGGAAAGAATATAGCCACTGGATATATCTTTAAAAAAATATATGTAGTCTTAAAAGGAAGACAAAGAAAAGCCTAATTAAAAAACATCCGTGGAGAGAATATCATTAAAAGTCTTTGTTTAAATAATCCACTGCCACCAAAGAATACAATGTTGTTATTCTAGTATTTTTAATTCCTATTAGCTGACACAGTATCATTTCTTTATACTGTGGGCCTTGTCACACCACAGAGGCTGTATTGTGCCATAGGTCTCATTGATTTAATTACTCCAGCGTGAATGAATGCAGTCTAACCTAGAACGGCTACTTAAAATGTAAATCAATTCAGTGATGCATAAAAATACCACGCTGATAACAGGCGCTGAGAGGAACCTCTTGAGAAATAAGCTTCTGCAGACGTGGCTAAGGCTGTCTGGAAAGTTAAGCAATTTGGAAGCACACACAGCCCTTATGAAATCCTCCTGTAGAGGGAGCCTTGTAATGGGCCTGACAATATTAAATAAATTAAGGAAAATAAATAATTTAAAAATGGCTTGGAAAATATGGAAATACACTGTGACTATACTCATTTCTTGTATTCAGTCCCAAGAGGTGTTTGGAAGGTTGTGTCGGTCCATTTCTGTTTCCATTTATGGAAAGTACTGCAGCATCAGAGAGTCGCAGCATGACCTTGCTTTTTCCCATTGATTTCAGTGAGGGAGGGATCAGGCCTTTGGCTTGGAGGGGACAATAATACTATTCAGCACTTTTCAAAGGACTGGATTGTAACCTTAACAGTCCAGCTTGAATAAGGGGCAATGTGTTCCTGAGCTGCCCCAGAAGCAAGGCAGGAACCAGACTGGGACTCAGAATCACGACCTGGTCCTTGTTTCCTCTTTATTTCTGTGGGTAAATAATTTGAGCCAGCCTTTTAACTCGTACAAATTACTTCCCCTTCTGTACTGGCCCCAGTGCAATGCTACTGCATTGGAGGAGTGCACCCTTGACTCTCCCCCATTCTGTGCACCCAGCCACCCACCTGTGTAGGTTGAGGAGTAGGGGTGGGACTCAAGGAAGGGATTTAGGTGTTGAAATGCTGATCATCACAGAGCCTAACTTGCAGGCTCCTAAACAATCAGGAACAATACTGTGATCCACAAAGCCAAGTAAGGCACCTAGGCTCCCTATACAATGAATGGGGAGAGACCGGCACCTAAGAATGGGATTCACAAAAGCCAGCAGGATAAGCAGGCAGCCACATAAGTTAGCCAATGAGAGAATCAAGCTGATGAGAGGGGTTTGTGCTAAGCACTACCCCTCTCTTGGAGAGAGGCACCTCTGTCCAGGCTGCGGGGAGGCACCTAGCTCTGCTTAGCAAACCACGAAAGGACCTGAGCAGGGCTCTGCCACCTCTCAAACCACTAAGCCTCTGAGTATGCAGAGATGGGGTTCTTTCAATCTCTTCTGGAGAAGCTGTTCTGCTGTAGATAAATAATGAAAGCCTGGCTGAAGCAGGAGGACTGGACCCAAAGTCTCCCATCTCCCTGCTGGCTGCTCCAAGCATTGGACAACACAGTCATTCCAATTT